>NC_088683.1:323356783-323656783 GCF_028017835.1 Emys orbicularis | reverse complement strand
GTCTATTTTTCTTAGTCCTTTTTAGTCTTTCAGACACATGAATAGAGTGTGGTACATATTATTAAGTTACAAGTTAAAAATGTAGGCGATTGATAAGGGAAACTAAAGGAATCAAATATTTTGATTATGAATAGGAATAAAGAAGACAATAAGGATTTTTTTTTTTTAATATATTAGGAACAAAAAAACTTAAGTCAGGTCCATTGCTAGATTTGAATAGGGATATAGAAAGTGTAGAAATGTTCAATAGACATTTCTATTCTGGAATTGGAGCAAAGCAGGAGGATGTATTCATCCCATATGGTGATGTAACCATCCCATATGATGTGGATGGAATCAAAAGTTTATCATCTGTAACCAAGGAGGATGCGATGCAGCCATCTGCTCAAATAAAATATATTCAAATCAACAGGCCCAAGTCAACTAGTTCTTTTAAGACTCATATAAGTTAAGAATTATCTGAACCACTAATGTTAACTTTTTAACAAGTCTTAGAAAAGTAGGAAAACTCCAAAGAATTGGAGAACTGCCAGTGTAGTTCTAATATTTAAAAAGGATGAAAGGGGTGACCCAGGGAATATAGACTAGTTAGCTGGGCAAAATAATGGACAGGTTTAATTTGGGATTCTATTTTTAGCCTCTAATTCTTTGTTGAAGACCAATGCCCGTCAACTTGTTTTCATGGAAGGTTGGTCTTGTCAAACAAATCCATCACATTTATTTATTTATTTATTTATTTCATTTAATTTAATTATTTTATAAAATTATGAGCCTGGTAGATAAAAGCAGTTCTTTTGATATAATATACTTGGATTTCTCCAGGGAAAATCCCTGGTCTTTAGGCACAGCCCATCCTGCGAGGCAGTTATGTCTCTGAATGATGGACACACGAGGTACCTGTTCTGTCTTGGTGAGTGGCATGTTCCAGAGCACCGTAAAATTTGTAGGTCCTTCTCAAAGCAGACCCATCACTCGAGAGGTGCATCTGAAGTTGTTGTTCAGTGAGACCTGTCTCCAAACCATGATCTCATGGGTCTAGCCCTTGGAAGTCCAGAGGGTTTCTAAGTCCTCCCTGCTCTCCACATTCAGACTGCCTGAAGACCATCCCAAACTGCTACCCTCCTCATCTGGGAAGTATAAAGATAGGTTGGGCTCTGACCACAGCTTTTCTAAGGAAAAGAGGGGGGAAATCGCTTTCCCCAGATCTAACTCTGGGGCCTTGTAAAATCATCAGGCTGTCAAAGGTGCCTCAAAAATTAGAAAAAGCTAAGAACTGGAGCTGGTACCAGCAGAATGGAACCACACACATTAGAAGCACTGACAGGTGCCTTTGCAATCATTTTAGCCTTCTCAGAACCAAGCAAATCAGAGAGGCCACTGGCAGCCTCGGCACCAGGTAGAAGCCCTACCCCAGTACCAGCCGTTCTAGAGCATCCTGCATTGGATCCATCATTGTCACCTCTGCGCTGACTGGCAGGCATATCACTAGGACCAGTGCGCTCATGCCTTTTGAAAGCACACTCACCTCTGATGCCTACCAGATTCCTGGACTCCGCAGCCTTGTTCCTCCTACCCTGGAGCCATGTGCCCTTTACACGTATGGGTCGAGCACTCCCCGTTCTGAAACATTCTTCCCTTTTGTCCTCTGACTCGTAGGGAGGTCACTCGGCCAGGTATCAAGACTCTGTGGTATTAGCTTCACTCAAGAGCTAAAGACCACCATATCCATGACCGTTGCCTGAACCCAGTACCGATCCAGCCCGGTACCATTCAAACAGGGTATGTAGGGTATGTGTAGACCTTGGGGTCCTCAGTATTATCTGATACCAACTTCACTCAGGGCACAGTCAGTCACCTTTATGCCACCATGTGGATTCGCCCCCACCATGTTCCTCGCAATGGACTCGGAAGCAGACTGCTCATCTAAGGTTACCGCTGAGGAACAGACAGCACCAGCGTGACCCCGTGTTTGCCAGACATCTTGGCATCAGACCTGTCGGCTTCTTCCCCTGAAGATCATAAACTGTTTCAGGACCTCATGAGACTGGTGGCAATATCCTTAAATATCCCCACTGAGAAGGCGGTAGGACACACCACAAAAGCGTCTCTGTATTTTATGCTCATCAGTACTGGGACATATAGCGATCTCTATCAATAAGGGGCTATTGGAACCTGCAAAAGCCCTTTGGCAGACATGCCTCATTGGCACCAACATCCAAATGAGTAGATGATGGTACCAGCTCCTGGTTACCAGGTATGAACAATTTTATTCCTACCCACTACTGGATCTCTGGTGGTTACAGCAGCCAACAAAAGAACTCGTCAGGGCCTCCAGAAATTGACCCCAAAAGTCAAGAAGCCAAGCCTATTGAAGTATTGGGCCGAAGTCCTATTCTACTTCGAGCCTCCAGATAAGGATCTGGAATGATCAGGAAGTATTCGCAAACTATGACCATATGAACTGTTGTGTTCTAAAGTGTGATAGGCTTCCTCAGGACTTGACACTGTCCTCAGCCAGAATGGTCTGAAAGACTTATGGTGACCAGAACTGTTCTGCAGGCTGCCTTGGATATGACACATTCAACTTCCAGAGCAAAGTCAACCCTTTTTCCAATTCAGACCACCTGATCTCTAGAGGCACAGATCGTGGTTCTTAAGGAGGAAACATTCTGGTCACATCTCCCTGCACTGGCACTGGCCAGAGAGCACATTTGACTCGGTGCCTGAGGACAGGATACCAGTTACTTTGTGTTCTCTGCCCTCTCTTCCATTCGACAACAGTCTGGCTCACTTCCAACAGACCTGGTCCAACATCACCTGAGACCATTTGTTTTGGAGGTGGTCCAGAGAGGCTATGCTATCCAATTCCTCTCCCACGAGATCCTGCTTCAACAAGAAGTTCAGTCTCTTCTGCCTCTAGGTGCTATAGAAGTGACCCCTCAGCACAGGGGCAAGGGATTCTATTCAAGGTATTTCTTACACCCAACAAGTCAGGGTTGGGTTCTAGACTTCAGAGCTCTCAACACCTATATCAAGAAGCTCACACTCAAGCTGGTCTCCCTCGCATCCATCATTCCTTCCCTGGACCAGAAAAACTGGTATGCTGCCCTCAACCTCAAGGATGTGTACTTCCATACTGCAATTCATCTGGCTCACAAGAACTTGCTAAGGTTTGTGTTAAACCACAAACATTATCGATACCAAGTCTTGCCCTTCAGGCTTTCTACGGTGCCCTGCGTTTTCACCAATTGCCTCGTGGTGGTAGCAATTCATCTGAGGAGGACTGCCATCCAAGTCTTTCCATCCTTGATCAGGGGCTGGCTGGCCTGGGTCCACTCACAATCTCAGGTAAACAAACACGAAAAAATCTACGATTAAATCCCATCCAACCTTCGGAGCCAGGCTCAGTGTGGACACAGTGACTGTCTACCTGCTGTCAAACAGGTTTTGGCCTATGCAAGACTTTGGCTCCCACCTCCTGTCTCCACCCACTCACATGGATAAGGATCTGCCTCCAGCTGCTGGGTCTCATGGCAGCATCTACATTTGTTATTCTATACGCAAGGCTCTTGTTTCAGTCATTTCAAACATGGCTTTACCGAGCTTGCATTCCAAAAAGCCACCACCTAGACAAACTGATGCTTCTCTCCCTGACAAACCTCCAGTTTCTGGATTGGTGAAAGGACCAGTGTAATGTATGAGGGGCGTTCCATTCAGCTCGCTCCCACCCACCCAGACACCCGCCCTCAGATTATCACTACCAATGCTTGATGCTTGGATGGGCCACACACATGGGCAAACCTTATGGTTTGAGGTCTGTGGTCTACTACAGAAAGGGCTTTGTTTATCAATGGTTTAGAATTCAGGGCTGTGTACAGAGCACGTATAGCCCTTCCTTCCAGACATTCATGACTGCTCAAGTTTGGAAACATGGCAGCTGTCTTTTATCTGAACAAACAAGGAGGGGCCAGATCCCTGACCTTATACAAAGAGGACACTCAGCTCTGGGATTTTGCCATTCAGCACATTACCTTGTCAGCAATCTATTTCTGGGGGCTGATAACATGAGGACAGATATCACAGAAGACTCTGTTCAGGCTGACTAACAGTGGTCACTCCAGAAGGATGTTCTTCAGGACGTCTTTTGCCTTTGGGGGACTCCCCACACAGATCTCTTTGTGACTGCAGAGAACAAGTGTCGTCATTTTTGTTCATGAGGAGGCCACATCCAGGCAGAGGCCTTCCTCCTCCCCTGACTATTGTATGCATTCCTTTCCATCCTTCTGCTGCTTCTAAAGACTTCGTGGAAGATCAAACAAGAGAAATCCAGGGTTGCCCTACTGAGGCCCAGGCAAACATGGTTCAGGGACCTCCACAACCTCACCGTTATCCCCAGTTCCCCTATCCTAGATCGCCAACCTTCTAGACTGCAATGGGGTCGCTGTCTTGCATCAAAACCAGTACTCCCTCCACCTGATGATGTGGATGCTTGCTGGTTGATACCGGTGGAGTTGGCCTGCTTGCAGGAAGTCCTGAGCATCCCTATTAATAGCAGGAAGATTGCACTAGATCCCACTACCTCTCTAAATGGACTGGTTTACCAGTTGGGCCTTATGACATCAGACTTTTCCTATGCACTCTGGAATACAAGAGATTCTGACTACCCTGTACATCTGAAGAACTCTGGTCCCTCACTATGCTCACTCCAGGTTCACCTTGCAGCCGTTTCTGCAGTCCACCTCCCTGTTGACCAGTTTTCTCCCACCTTATGATAAAAAAAGTTTAAGGGTATTTTGAAGATATTCCTGTTGGTCAGAGATCAACCCCAACTTTGGATCTCCAATTTGGCCTTTTCAAAGTTTATGGACACCCACTCAACTAATGGCTGTATGCACTTTATGCACTACCTTTCAATGATAATGGCCTTCCTCTTGACAATTACATCTGCTAGGAGAGTTGGAAAACTGCAGACATTGATGGGAGGGGCACCTTGTATCATCAGTCATAAGGACAAAGTCTTTGAGACTGCATCCCAGATTTCTTCCCGAGGTAGTGTCTGAATTCCACATTAATGAAACCATCCACTTACCTGTATTCTTCCCCAAGTCTCACATGGGCAAATGGGAGCAGAGGCTGTGTGCTCTAAACGTATGCAGAGGGATTTTATTCTGCCTGGACAGAACAAAATTCTTCCAAAAATCGCCTGGGTTTTTTCTTGTCTGTGCAGAGGTTCAAAGGACAAACCATCTCTACTCAGAGAATTTCTAAGTGGATCGTTCAATACGTTGGGCTACTATAGTTGGTAGTATGATCTAACAGGTGCATGGCCAGCTCACCAGAGCTCGGTCCATCTCTGTGACTTGTTTAGCACACCTTCCTATTTGGAACATTTACAGAGCAGCAACTTGGTCATCCATCCATTCACAAAACATTATGCACTAGTACAAGCAGGCCGGGGGGTGATACAAGCCTTAGAAGATCTGTCTTGAAATCCATTTTTACAGAGACTCCTTGTAACAGCCCTTGTAGGGGCTACTGCTATGGAGCCCACCTGACATACAGTATATATGTGGGCTATCACTTGAAGAAGAAAGCGATTACTTACCAGTATGGTAATGGATGTTCTTTGAGATGTGTAGTTCATATCATATTTCACATCCCACCTGCCATCCCTGCTACTTCAGAGTCCTGATGTCAGATAGTGGTGAAGGAACTGGGCTCAGTGGGGTGACTCCCCTCTTATGCCCTTGTAAGATGCACAAGGGAAGTGAGGGTGCATGTGGTGCCCCGTGAATGCTGCTGACTAGAAAGTCTCTGACGCATGCGCACTGGATGTGCATTCACCTAACGTGGAATATGTATCTGGACTACACATCTCGAAGAATTTCGGTTTCTGTACAGATCAGTAACAACGTAATCCTTTTTGTTTGTATAAGTCATAATCCTTTTCTCCAGGTTGTTTAAGGTATACTAATGCTCACTGTGTCTTGTAAAGCTAATGTGTTCTGTCTGGAGATTCTCCATTTAATTATTTAGAAGTGTCCTCAGTTCAGACTGATAGGTCACTGAAACCTGCCAACAACTTCTTAATCAGCTGTAATGCAATGAATAAAACATATACCTGAGGGTCCCCCATAAGTCATATAAAGCATTGTCTGGTCTTCATTTACTATTTTATGTGTGTGGCACTTCTGTCATGTGAAGAATTCTGTTTGATGCTACTTTTCATCAAGGTGTTAAGTGACAGGATATATACGATTAGAACCTGCACAGAATAAAATGCCACTCTCTTACACTAACCTCACCTACCTGTCCTGTTCAGTAGTTTCAGGCATTAGGCCCATAGCCTCTCTCACGGGAAATTACTCAAAGATTAAAAGGCTCAATGTTTTGCTATTGCAAACCTTTTTTGGAAAGAATCCATATTTTTTGGCAACTGAGATCGAGATGGTTTCACATGATTGATTAGGGTTAATCAACCTTGCATTATTCTATTGTAAGTGTCAGATATTCTGACAGTGGATCGTTTGGGTTATGAGATTATTGTATTTGCACCTCCTTCTCTCTGAATGCCATAGCCTTGCTGTTTTACTACTTCATTTAAAAAAACATACTTTACCGGAGGATATTCTTGGTATGACAAATAATCCTTGATAAATCATCCAGTAAGTTATAGCTGGAAGACTTGTCCTATTTGTCACCAGTTCATTCACTCTGCTGGGGTGGGATGTGGAAGGGGGTGGATGGAGAAAAGAAAACTCCTTCTTTCAAAGCTTCTGATGGCCACAAGAAAGGATCTTTCCCTTCTCGAGATAGAATTCTGCCCTGGCACTCTCCCTTTGTTAAAATTTAAATTGCAAAATAGGAATAGGCAGTTGAATGTTAACTGTTAATAAAGATGCATGTAATTCCTACCAGTTGCTACTAATATAGACTTCTGTTTTGTGCACACTGAACATATCTTGAAAAATTCTATTGATAATGGGGGCTTTAAAAAGCATTTACTTTAGATACTCATTTAAAAAAACAAAACTATTGCAAGTACTTTTTAAAAGTGCCATAGTAAAGTTGTTTGTTTTTTCTATTAGCAAGCAGATCTGATCTCACTAGGAAAAGTTGTGTTGGCGTTGGCTTGCAATTCTTTGTCAGGAATTCAGAGAGAAAATTTGCAGAAAGCTATGGAACTGGTGACAATCAACTATTCCTCTGATCTGAAGAATCTGATTTTGTAAGTTCAGTATCATAGCATGGATTGAAGCATGTTTTTGTTGCCGCTTTTTAAGTTGAAGGAAATTTGTTAATAGCAAAACATAAATGCAAGATAATATATAGCTGAAGGTACCAAATGAATAGCTCATATTTTCAGACACAAATAAGAGTTAAATTCTGTAGAGTGTCTTAAGATAATTTCAAATTAAAAGTACAGCATTAAAAAGTGGTACTGAATTGTCTTCATAGTAGGTAAAATGGGCCAACAAAATACATTATTACCCTTGCTATTCAGAGACAACTTTATATATGTTCTACGGTATATGTAGTAAATATGAACTCCCATATTTCCTCAGTAAGTGGTGTTTAAGGTGTTCTGACCAAAATATCATAAAATCTTGTTTCAAGAGTCAGAGAAATAGCATATAAATAATTGGATTTGCATTAAGATCTTAACGTTTGTGTTCTACCTCTTTATACAAAGTATAGGCACACTTTTTAGTTCCTGAAACTGTCCGGTTTTTTTATTAGTAGGGTTGCTGCCTTTCTGACCAGAGAGATAGGGTTTGGTTTTTTGTGTTCATAAATGTAGTCACTATTTTCCTCACCCACCCTTACAGTCAGAGAGAGAAAAAATGGGAGTATTTGTCCCCTGCTCCTCATTTGAAAAAAACATCACTTGAAAATTTACAGTCTGCATATATCTCCTACTTTTAATCCTGCCCTTTCTGGCATTGATCTACTTCTGCACTGCCATGTGAGTACTCTTTAGCTTACTGAGTGCTTTCTCTCAATGATTGACTGGAAACACAGCATATAGGTAAGTTACAACAAGCATTTTCTCTGCTGCTTCACTACTGCTGCTTGACATTTATATAAGAAAAACACAGTGGCAGCTTCAGAGCCAGATGCATGTTTAGTGCTCAAAATAGCATCTGAAGCAGAAAATAGGATCTGGTTAAAACAATATGGTGGCATCTCTGTTTAAATGTGATGTGTTCAATTAATCTATTTGTTTTTTTGGTAGGTATTTGCTGACTGACCAAAATAGGCTTCGCAGTGTAAATGATATCATGCCTATGATTGGTGCACGATTCTATACTCAACTGGATGCTGCTCAAATGAGAAACGATGTTATAGAGGAAGACCTTGCAAAGGTAAATCATTCCGTGGTAAAAGGTTGAACATAAGTATCCTACGGGGGGTAGATCTACAATCTATAAAGTTGAATCCTATACAGTACCTCAATAACTCATGCCTTTGGGGACAACGAAAGCATTTGACTGACCTGGGTGCTGGATGTGTAGTCTTAACAAGTCAGAGCTTGAGGTCTGCCTAATTGATTGTAAACCTAAAAGCCTGGTGGCCAGTTCTCTGAGAGGTGGTTAGTGCATGATAATGTGGGCTTTAGCTGAAGCACCCAGACTTCTGCTGAACCAACAGACTTAGGAGAAGCTAAGAGGCATTCTCTGTGCATTTAAATCCTTACCTTATAGAATGAAGATTCCTTTTCTGATTGAGTAGATATGATCTGCAGCACTTCAAAACATTTTCAATAGTTTGTATTAGAAATTGGCACAACTGCAAATACTACCCTTTGTTTGATTCCTCAGATTCAGATTCCATTACTCTTCTCCTTACCCCATATTAATTCCTTTTCAAACAAATGAAAAATAGTAGAGCTACTGGCTGTCACCCTCGCATCAACAAAATCAGTAGCTCATACTGTTCTACTTAGCAATACGTGTCTTGATGGAATTTGATTGACTATCCGCTATACAGCTTCCAGGAGAAGTGTACATTCCTATTACTATATAATACTGCTATAGAGAGGGTTTAACTCTTCCTACTTTGATTACAAATCCCCAGCAAGATTCAGACCAAGATGCATGGTAGGAGGCTTTTGCGTCTTCCCTGTTGTGTGACAAAACATGGACTAACTCAAATCTTCAGTCAAAGTGGGATATTAAGGTTTTAAGGCAGGGGTCTCAAACTCAAATGACCAGGAGGGCCACATGAGGAGTAGCTCATTGGCCCGAGGGCCACATCACTGACACCCCCTCCCCCCGCTGCCCCCGGCCCTACCCCCACTCCACCCCTTCCCTGAAGTCCCCACCCCAACTCCGCCCCCTCCCTGCCCCCAGAGGGTGTAGGAGGGGTGTGGCAGGGGCTCAGGGCAGGGAGTGCAGGAGGTGTGCAGGGTGCAACAGAGGGCTCAGGGCAGGGAGTTGGGGTGAGGGGTGCAGGGTGCAGCAGGGGGTTGGGGTGTGGGGTGCAGGCAGGGGGCTCAGGGCAGAGGGTTGGGGTGCAGAAGGGGTGTGGGATGCAGCAGGGGATTGGGGTGCAGGCAGGGGGATCAGGGCAGGAAGTTGGGGGGCGGGGTGCAGGAGGGCTTCGGGCTCCGGCCCGGAGCCGCTTACCTAAAGCGGCTCCAGGGTGGCAGTGGCACATACCGGGGTCAGGGCAGGCTGCCAGCCCTGGCCCTGCGCCCACTCCCGCTCCGCGAAGCAGCTGGAACCATGTCCCTGCGTCCCCTGGGGGAGGAGGGATGCAGGGCTCCGTGCGCTGCTTGCTGCTCCTCCAGGTACCTCCCCCGAAGCTCCCATTGGCTGCGGTTCCCCGTTCCTGGCCAATGGGAGCTGCGGGGGGGCGGTGCCTGGAAACCAGGGCAACATACGGAGCCCTCTGCTCTCCCCCTACCCCCCGGCCGCAGGGGCGTGATGCCAGCTGCTTCAGGGAGCGGCGCGGGGCTCGAGGGGGGCAATCCCGCGTGTGTAGTTTGCCCACCCCTGGCCTGGAGGTAGGCCGGGGGGGGCGCGCGGGCCGCAGGAAATAGCCTCATGGGCCGCATGTTTGAGAACCCTGTTTTAAGGGCTTAAATCACAACTTTATGTCCTGTTTCCCTTAATCCCACTGCCCATACTGAGATTTTTTTTAAAGGAGACAGTATGGCCTAGTGGAAAGAGCATTGAACCAGGATTCAAGAGATCTGGGTTCTATTTCAGATCTATGAAATATGGGTACCTGCATGGCCCCTCAATATGCCAACATTTTTATGGCTGACTTAGAACAATGCTTCCTCCGCTCTCGTCCCCTAATGCCTCTACTCTACTTGCACTACATTGATGACATCTTCATCATCCAGACCCATGGGAAGGAGGGCCTTGAGGAATTCCACCAAGATTTAAACGATTTCCACCCTATCATCAACCTCAGCCTGGACCAGTCCACACAAGAGGTCCACTTCCTAGACACTACAGTGCTAATAAGCGATGGTCACATAAAAACCACCCTATACGGAAACCTACTGACCGATGTACTTGCCTACATGCCTTCAGCTTTCATCCAGACCACATCAGACGATCCACTGTCTACAGCCAAGCTCTAAGATACAACCGCATTTGCGCCAATCCCTCAGACAGAGACAAACACCTACAGAATCTCTATCAAGCATTCTTAAAACTGCAATACTCACCTGGTGAAGTGAAGAAACAGATTGACAGAGCCAGAAGGGTACCGAGAAGTCACCTATTACAAGACAAACCCAACAAAGAAAGTAACAGAACGCCACTAGCCGTCACCTTCAGCCCCCAACTAAAACCTCTCCAGCGCATCGTCAAGGATCTACAACCTATCCTAAAGGACGATCCCTCACTCTCACAGACCTTGGGAGACAGGCCAGTCCTCGCTTACAGACAGCCTCCCAACCTGAAGCAACTACACACCACACAACAAAACCACCAACCCAGGAACCAAACCCTACTACAAACCCCGGTGCCAACTCTGTCCACATATCTATTCAAGAGACACCATCATAGGACCTAACCACATCAGCCACACCATCCGCGGCTCGTTCACCTGCACATCTACCAATGTGATATATGCCATCATGTGCCAGCAATGCCCCTCTGCCATGTACATTGGCCAAACCGGACAGTCTCTACGCAAAAGAATAAATGGACACAAATCTGACATCAGGAATCATAACATTCAAAAACCAGTTGGAGAACACTTCAGTCTCTCAGGTCACTCAATAACAGACCTCAAAGTGGCAATTCTTCAACAACAAAAAAACTTCAAAAGCAGACTCCAACAAGAAACTGCAGAACTGGAATTAATTTGCAAACTGGACACCATCAAATTAGGCCTAAATAAAGACTGGGAGTTGTTGGGTCATTACAAAACCTAAACTTAATTTCTCCAATACTAATTTCTCCCTACTGTTACTCACACCTTCTTGTCAACTGTCTGTAATGGGCCTCTCTCTTACCACTTCAAAAGTTATTTTTCCTCCCTTGGTATCCTGCTGTTAATTGATTTATCTCGTTAGACTGACCTAACACTTGGTAAAGCACCCCCATCCTTTCATGTATTTATACCTGCTCCTGTATTTTTTACTTCATACATCTGATGAAGTGGGTTCTCGCCCACGAAAGCATATGCCCAAATAAATTCGTTAGTCTCTAAGGTGCCACAAGGACTCCTAGTGTGGGTTTTTTTTATTATTATTATTCCTGGCTCTGTCACTGGCGTGCTGGGTGCTTCGGTTTGCTCATCTGTAAAATGGGAATAATAAAACTGACCACCTATGTAAAGCATTTTGAAATCTACAGATAAAAGGTGCTATGTAATCATTAGGCTTTTTTTTTTTTTTTATTTCTATATTTTCCATGCAAACCCTTGTAGCTGGACAAAGTAGGAGGCTGCACTGCCACTCCATAATCCGAGATTAATACAGTTACAGGAGCAATACAAACTGTTCCACAGTATTCTAGGAGACTGAGGAGTATAAATCTTTTCGTCCCTTTTCTTCTTGTCTTTCAAATCAAGCTGTCACACTAATGTATTACAGTATGACTTCATTTCCAAATTTAGGACCCAGTTCTGCCAACCTTACTCATGTTGAGTAGTAAATTACTTCAGGAGTAATCCTACTGAAATCAGTGGCACTGTGTGTGGAGTAAGCTGCTACGCCACATGAGTGTGGATGGCAGTAACTGGGTCTTGAGATGCTTAATAATGGCATATTATTAGAATCTTTTATCCTTCTGGAAGCCTGATTTGAAAAGCTTCTACTTAAATAAAATATGCATCCACAATGTATTGTAAACTAGGATACAGTCAGAACAATTTTTTTCTCTCACTCTCTGTGGGGATGGAAAGCAGTGTGTGAAATGGATTATCAGCTATATATGTAATAAAAAAAACAAAAACAAATTGCAGTGGTTCTATACTTTGTGTTGATTTTGTTGCTGTCTTTGTTTGAGATGGTGTTAGGATTTCAGCTACTTTAGTTATACACATTTGTTTATAGCTTTCCTCTTGAACAGATGTGCTTTGTGTCTAAACTGGTCTTGGATCTGATACTTATTAGGAATTTGGATTGCAATCTGATTTACCAGTCTTACCAAACACCTTTTACTCATGGTAAGTGGTACTAATGGCCAGCAAAAAAAAAAAAAAAAAAAAAGTGTGAGAAGAAAAGAAAACAATCTAAATTGAATGCCCAGATAACAAAGATAAAAGAGGAGGGGCATGAAGCAACTAGGAAATTTAGCATTTTCTTCTTCTATGGTCCTGATGTCCAGACCTTGCTCCTGCTCCATCTTAAAACCCAGTATACTTTTTTTAAAGTAGCCACCCTATGGTATCCTATACCAATGGGGTAGCTGGAGTCTGCATCGGTGCATGGAGGCAATGAAGCTGATAGTCTAGCCCTTGCTGGGGTAGAAAGAAACATGGCCTGGGTGTTGGCCAGACTGGAGATTTGCAGGAAGAAAATGAAGTACAAAGATCAATAACACTATGACTTTGGGTATGCAGTGCCATGTGTCGATGAATCTATTTCTAGAAAATGTAAACCATCTTCATTGAAATTAATCTGATGGGTCTTTGCAATTTTGTTGCACAAGATCAGTTTTGCTGCATTGAGGCTTTTGCGTGCACCAGTGTCTTAAGTTTTGTGTTTCTTCCCAACTTTAAACTAATCATACATTTCTTGTGTTATAGGAGGTGCAGAATGGAAGGTTGTTTAGGCTTCTAGCAAAATTGGGAACAATCAATGAGAGACCAGAGTAAGGGATGCGATACTTTTTTTCATAGTACAGTCTCTAAAATACAATTTATAATTCAAGATTTCTACCATCACAGATATGATCTGAATAATTCTATCTCCAATTATGCCTCTGAAGAAGTGAGAAGTAAAGACACCTTGAGGCAATGAGTTAAAATTCTGATTAAAATAGCCTAACTTAAAGAAAAGAAAAAATATTCCTATCTTAACATATATATTTGTGTTTCTTTACCACATATTTAGCATATATATTGTATTTGGGGTTTATTATGCTTGAGAGCACATATACAAGGCTATGGCTTACCTCAACACGTAATTATAGTAAAGTGTTTCAAAAGAGTTTGAATGGGCATAGTTTTGTGCTGATTATCTGTCAGATGCTAATATGAAACAACATACTTTTCACTGGCCTATTTTCAAAATCAGTTAATAGACTGTTAGGTAACTGCAGATTTGAGTTACAGTATAACTGGTTTTTAGCATTCGGCTGGTAACTTTGATGGTTTTCCTTCCAATCCCTTTTCTGCAGGCTTTTAGTAAACATTTAACTTCAGGTACTTTAGCTGAGCAACTCTGGATAAAGCTTCTTATATCTTTGTGATAGGAAGAAAATACTACTACTTGGTAGTAGGTTTGTTATGTAGCAGAGCTTAGATAGACCGTGTTTATTCTGAAGAGTTAATGAGCATATGCATCTCTTTAACTCTTGATTGCTAATGTCAAGCTTTGTTTTGCACCAGATTTCAGAAAGACCCAACTTGGTCAGAAACTGGAGACCGATATCTACTGAAGCTCTTTCGGGATCATCTTTTCCATCAGGTGACAGAAGCCGGCACTCCTTGGATTGACCTCAGTCACATTATCTCATGTCTTAACAAGGTAACCTGTATCTGTGTTCTTTCTTGAATGAAAGCTTCATCAAATCATTCTTTAATGTGACGTTCCACTGTTGAAAGAAAATGGATGCGTCACTCATATGCTAATTCTGTTGATTTAGCTGATATTTTTCTAATCGGGATGAGAACAGATTATCCAGTAAATTAGCATGTAACCTTCATGGATATTTTAATTAGAAGTACTAAATTGGGAATTAATTAAAGAGTGATATACAGTGGCCCCTTTTTGTCATGCTAAAGGATAGCCTAAAGGGACCCTAAAAGTCCTGTAATCAACTAGGTATGATTCTCCTGGCACAAGCACAGTGGAAGACCACCATAAGGCTGTCTCCTGAAGATGCCCTCACACAACCTGCTGTTGGGGGTTTGCCAGGGAAGGGCAGGGCTGGGGGTGAAAGGGTTGTATCCGGAGGGGTGCCACAGCATGCAGTTCTGCACGGATTCCAAGACACCATGGCTTGTCTAAGTTATGCTAGAGTCCTTTCCAGCCCCCAGATAGCTCAGCAGTGGTAGGGTGCATAACTGGTTTAAAGTGGCTGCTTGCAGTATTCTAAGATTTTAGTTGCATCATTGGCAAAACTTTAGTTGAGCACTCTCATGAATGGCAGCTGAGGAAAATCTTTGTTTTATGCCATAAATGAAATAAAGAACATAAACTTACTTTTTCCCTGCAGCTTGTACTTCAACTTCGCAGATGTTTTACCAAACCTTAGCAATCCAAAACCACCTTTCTTTTCCAGAAAAGTTTGACCATACTCAGATCCTTAGATACTAGCAACTACTAGTTAACTTCAGCCAAAACTTCCACTAAATTATTGGTGGCTCTTCACCTATCTGGCCCACTGGGTTACTCCCTTAATCTCCTTTTACTTTTAATTTTGTTTTATCAGTCCCTTTAAATCCTGATTTAAAGGGATTGATGAGGCTAAGTAAAGGAGATTAGGGGAATGTGTGCTAATGGCCAGGTGAAAATTAAAGGAATGTATGCTGATGCTCAAACAGGAGGTGAGGAGCTACAGCAATTTTGGGGGATGTAATTCTGTAAGTCAGGGGAAAGAATATATTGCAGAATATTGTGTGCTAGAAACTTCTGTGGCTTATCCTCAAAACAAATGGTTAGTTCTAGGGTTGTGGACCCATAATGCAAAGAATCACTATCTAGGGCTGAAGGACCTCAATACCTTGGCAGCAAAGGCACTCTAAAAAGCACTCTTAAACTTCAGAAAGCAGCATGTTGGAAAATGGATCCTAGTAAAATGGGGTATCTGTGCTTCATACTTTGCTCTTGAAATGTCCTTGTTAGATTCAAACTTATTCAAGTATCGTAAGGGGAAGGAACTTTTATATCCGAGTGCGACATTTTTGTGCACCTATTTACCTAAGGACCAGTGGAAGAAAGCCACATGTAGTGAGGTACATGGTCAATAGCATGGCTTTGTTTGTTATTTATCTGCAGTGTTTCAAATCCAGTAGGATGATTCAAATTACACGTGTACAGCACTTATCTGAACAACAGATAGAAGATCATACATAGCATTTATAGTTAGTATTTTGTCCTCAAACTGTTTTTTGCAAATCAATCCTAATAACCCCCTCGGAGAAGTGTTGCGGGGTGGTGGTGGCAGTATTATACCCATTTTACAGGAATAGAAAACAAATCAGGCTCTCTGCATTAGTTTGCCTGAAGCCTCACACAACACTGAGGCTAGAATTTGGGAGGTTCTAGCTTTTATTGCTACGAGTTCAGACCAGTATGCTGCACCTTTCTTTCTTTCTACAAGATGTTTTCTTAGTCTTGCTCCTGCGAACACCCAATTAAACAAGAACTCGGTGGCTAACCTAGTTCTCCTTTTCCTCTATTCAATCAGGCATAACAGTATATTTATCTGTTTCCATAGCATTCCTCACCATATTATCTAAAAATCTACTATTACTCCCATCATCCCCTGGGGTATGTTTCCAAAGTGTTGCGCTATATACCATAATACAGACAGTGAAGCCTGTCTTTGGACAAGAGAGTTTGAGGTACAAAACAAATGTTGAAGTCTCTTAAACTATTTTCAAAAGAAAGCAGCACCCATTGTACTTAGCAAAGAGTCTGCGAGTTACAAATTAATGAACACCTCTTGCAGTGTATAAATTGTGTACTCTTTGTAAAATATAAAGTTCCCCTGGAGATTTCTACACCACTTACTTTATGATATTTCTACCAGCATTAGTGACACAAGTTGTGTGGAAGCCAGTTGAAGATGTTAGTTAGTTTCCATGCTGCTTCAATGGTAGTTTAATCAGTCAGAAGAAAAACTTGAGATGTTTGTTGGGGAAAAAAAGTTTTTCTTCTGACAGCCTGTATTAACTGTCTGTCAGCGATCAGGATTAGATAATGTCTGCATTTTAGACTGAGAAAAAGGAGGATACCTTACAAAAAACTTGAGCCAGTTAATTTTGTTCCCACCTTCACTGGTCACTAGCCAGTTTGAATTTGGAAGTTAGTTTCAGCTGTTGCAGAGCACAGGAATAGGCAGCCAAAATTGCTCAGATGCTGATACTTCCCTGTAATTTTGTTTAAAATTCCAAAGATCATCCCTCCTTACTGGTCCATTTGATGAACCTGTCAGGTAACTTGCACAGAAATTCAGTGATGTGGCTCAGGCCTATATAGAGATTATCCCTCCCTAGCTTGCTTGGTTCTTTTAAGGGGGGCTGGTATTTCAGAAGGATTGGACCAAGTTCTCATCTTCTTCTGCAATGTTATTTGAACTGATGGTTCTTCTTCGAGTGCTTGCTCATATCCATTCCAGTCAGGTGTGCGCGCGCCGCGTGCACGATCGTCGGAAAACTTTTACCCTAGCAACACCCGGTGGGTCGGCTGTGGAGCCCCCTGGAGTGGCGCCCTCATGGCGCCGGATATATACCGCAGCCGACCCAGCGCCCCCTCAGTTCCTTCTTACCGCCCCTGACGGTCGTTGGAACTACGGAGCACAGCTTAGCTGGTCTCCACACTCCCTAGCGTCTAGCTTATTTCTGTAGATAGTTTAGATAGTTGTATAGTAGTTAGAGTCTTTAGATAGTTGTTATTTAGCTGGTAGCTGTTATAAATTGTGAGCGGGGGTTAAGGGGGTTGTTCTCCCCCCTTTTTTTCCCCCCGGAGCATACCGGGCTCATGCCCAAGGCTCCTGGCTTTAAGCCGTGCGCGTCCTGCGCGAAGCCGATGCCAACAAGTGACCCGCACGCCTCCTGCTTGAAGTGCCTCGGGGAAGCCCATCACGCAGATAAGTGCCCAATCTGCAAGGCCTTCAAGCCTCGAACGAGGAAGGAGCGGGACTTTCGGCTTCGGCAGCTCCTCATGGAGGCGGCGCTCAGCCCGGATCCTCCCTCGGCGCGCCCGACCCCGGCACCGAGCGCGTCGGTGCGCAGCGCCCCAGCGGCTCCGACCGGCGCCGCGGACAAGTCCTCCCGGCACCGGCAGACTTCGGCACCGCGCCCACCTCAGGGGACTCGGCGCCGATCCCTCTCTCCAGGCCATAAGAAGGCCCGCAAGGCTCAGGACACTGCTGCCCTGAAGACGCCGGCTCCCCCTGTGCCGGGGGTAGAGCCGCGTCCGCCTTTGGACCGCCAAAAGCAGGCGGCCACACCGTCGACTCCGGCACCGAGGCCGTTGAGTCCGGTACGGACTGCTTCCCCACCTAGGCTGGTGGTGGAACCTTGTCTCCCCTCGACTCCGGAGACGTTTAATACCGCGAGGGACCTGATCGCACTCACGGAGCCGGCACCGTCGCAGCTCCCGGCACCGGTGGCTCCGCGCATTGTGCAGTCGAGAGGCAAGCCTGCACTGGTGCGCCCACCGTCTCCAACCGTGGACTCTCGGCACCGCTCCAGGTCTCGGAGCAGGTCCCGACGCCGCTCGGAGTCCCGGCGCCGACTATCACCTCGGCGCCGGTCGTACTCGCGGTCGAGATCCTCTTCGCGACGCCGCTCTACATCTCGGCACCGTCGCGACCGCCGGCGCCGATCGGACTCGAGGCGCACCTCCCGGTACCGGTATGAGCGCCGATCGAGGGACCGCTCCCGGCACCGGGTGTCGTCGCGATCGTCGTCCCGCTCCAGATCCGGATCGCGGCACCGGCGGGGCTACCGGCACCGATCCCGATCCAGGCACCATTCTCCGGCACGCTGGGACAGATCGTCCTACGACCGGCACCGACCGGCACCGCACCAGCCGGGGACGGATGCTTCGCGTTCGGCACCGCCATGGCCGTCAAGATCCGCGTCCCACTCCTCTGAAGGGGCCTCTAGATCGGCCTACCCTCCACAGGGACAGGCGGCTTCGGCGGACTTCGGGCACTCGCAGGACATGGCAGAGGACCCTACGCAGGGACCTGCTCACTGGTCCTTTTGGACCCCATGGGCCTATCACCAAGCCCAAGGGGCCCCACCGTCTGCCTCCCGCTCGGCACGCTCTGAGCCCAGAGCCCCGGAGGCCACCATCTCCCGCCCCCCGCCAGGGGGCATGGAGGCTCCAGTGCCCACGCCGGCGCAGGCCATAGACACTGGGACGAGCGAGGCCCAGCTCCAGGAGCACCTGGAGCAAGACTTGCCTTTGGACCCCTTGCCACCGGGCGTATCCTCCTCCTCCTCGCCTGATGAGGCGGTAGCGGGGACATCCGCCATGGGTCCGCCCCCCATAGACCTCCGGGCCCACCAGGACCTGTTGCGCCGGGTGGCGCGCAATATGGACCTTCAGATGGAGGAGATCGTGGAGGTTCACGACCCGATCGTGAACATCCTTTCAGCGGACACCCCATCCAGGGTCGCGTTACCGCTGATTCGCTCCATTCAGACCAATGCCACCTCCATCTGGCAAACCCCGGCCTCTATTCCCCCCACGGCCAAGGGCGTGGAGAGGAAGTACTTTGTACCCTCCAAGGACCATGAGTACTTGTACACTCACCCTCAACCGTGCTCGCTGGTGGTCTCATCAGTAAATGCACGGGAGCGCCATGGTCAGCAGGCGGCAGCGCCGAAATCGAAGGACGCTAAGCGCTTCGATTTGTTCGGGCGCAAGGTCTATTCCGCGGGGGGGCTTCAGCTTAGGGCGGCCAACCAGCAGGCGCTCCTAAGCCGATATAGTTTTAACACCTGGTCCTCCATGGAGAAGTTCAAGGAACTGGTTCCCCAGGAATCTAGGGAAGAGTTCGGAACTTTGGTAGAGGAGGGTAAACGGGTGGCACGCACCTCCCTACAGACCTCACTGGATATAGCCGACTCGGCCGCTAGGACCCTAGCGTCGGGTATAGCTATGAGGCGAACCTCCTGGCTCCAGGTGTCGGGCCTGCCACCTGAACTGCAGCAGACCCTCCAGGACTTGCCCTTTGAGGGTCAGGGCCTGTTTTCGGAACAGACAGACTCGAGGCTCCAAAACCTTAAGGACTCTCGAACAATGATGCGCTCTCTGGGGATGCACGTCCCGGGTCCACAACGCAGACCCTTCAGGCCCCAGCCTCAGAGGTTCTACCCTCCCCCGCCTCGCCCGAGACAGGACTTTGCCAGGAGGCGGGGTCGAGGCGGTAGGCGACGGTCGACCGGCCCTCAACCCGGTCAGAACCAGGGCCAGCCGAGACCACCTTCAGGGCCTAGACAAGCCTTTTGAAGGTGCGGTCGAGGACGGCACCAGAACCAGCACCCAGGATTCATCTCCCCCCTTCCGGGATCGCCTTTCCCGTTTCCACCGTGCTTGGTCCCTTATAACATCAGACCGTTGGGTCCTTCGCACGGTGGAGAAGGGATACGCCCTCCAATTTTCCTCGCCCCCCCCCTCCCACTCCCCCTCCCCGTCCCTCTTCAGGGACCCTTCTCACGAGCAACTCCTTTCACAGGAGGTTTTTGGGCTCCTCTCTATGGGAGCCATAGAGGAGGTTCCGCAGGAGTTAAGGGGCAGGGGGTTTTATTCCCGCTACTTCCTGATCCCCAAATCGAAAGGGGGTCTACGTCCCATCTTAGACCTGCGCGGACTCAACAAATTCATAGTAAAGTTGAAGTTCCGCATGGTATCATTGGGGACCATTATTCCCTCGCTGGATCCTGGAGACTGGTTCGCCGCCCTCGACATGAAGGACGCTTACTTCCATATAGCTATTTATCCGCCTCACAGGCGCTTCCTGCGATTTGTAGTGAACAAGGTGCACTACCAATTCGCAGTCCTTCCCTTCGGCTTGTCCTCGGCTCCCAGAGTGTTCACGAAATGTCTGGCAGTCGTCGCGGCATACCTTCGCCGACGAGGGGTACAGCTGTTCCCGTATTTGGACGACTGGCTGGTGCGCGGCCGCACCAGGGACCAAGTTCAAGCTCACGTCCACATGGTGACACAGACTTTCCACGAACTGGGCATTCTACTCAACAGGGAGAAGTCCACTCTGGTGCCAACACAGAGAATAGAGTTCATTGGAGCGATCCTGGACTCCAGAAGCGCACGAGCCATTCTGCCAGAAGGTCGCTTTCAGTCCATCGCACGCGTCATTCATGGACTGCGGGCATCTCCGTTCACCATCATAAGAACATGCCTTACCCTGTTGGGTCACATGGCCTCGTGCACCTACGTAACCAGCCACGCCAGACTGCGGCTTCGCCCACTGCAGGCTTGGGTGTCATCGGTGTACCGTCCTCACCGGGACGACCTGAACATGCTGGTCACGGTCCCGCCCTCGGTCTTGACCTCCCTCACCTGGTGGTTGGATCGCGCAGTGGTCTGTGCAGGAGTGCCTTTTCACGCCCCACAACCTTCCCTCCACCTAGTCACGGACGCTTCATCTCTAGGATGGGGCGCTCACCTCGGGGAGCGTCATACCCAGGGTCTGTGGTCCGCTTCCGAATTAGCCCTACACATCAACGTCCGGGAACTGATGGCGGTGCGCCTAGCCTGCCAGGCATTCCTCAACTTCCTACAGGGCCGTTGCGTGCTGGTCCTCACCGACAACACCACGGCCATGTTTTACATCAACAAGCAAGGCGGAGCCCACTCATCGCTCCTATGCCAAGAGGCCATTCGCTTGTGGGACTTCTGCATCGCCCACTCGATCTATCTCACCGCATCATTCCTGCCTGGAGTCCAGAATACGCTGGCGGACCGTCTCAGCAGGTCCTTCCAGACGCACGAGTGGTCGATTCGCCCGGATGTCATCTATTCCGTCTTCCGGAGGTGGGGATTTCCCCAGATCGACCTATTCGCATCCCGGGCCAACAGGAAGTGCCACGCATTCTGCTCCCTTTACGGACGAGCTCCAGGCTCTCTGTCGGACGCATTCCTTCTAACGTGGAAGGGTCACCTGTTCTACGCCTTTCCCCCATTTCCGCTTGTCCACAGGGTGCTGCTCAAGATCCGCACCGACCAGGCACGAGTAATTCTAGTGGCTCCCGCTTGGCCGAGGCAGCACTGGTACACCACACTGCTAGAGCTGTCGGTTCAAGCGCCGATCACGCTCCCCTTGAGTCCGGATCTCATCTCTCAGGACCACGGCCGTCTGTGTCACCCCGACCTACAATCGCTCCACCTCACAGCGTGGATGCTCCATGGCTGAGTCAGACGGAGCAACAATGTTCGCAGTCCGTCCAGCAGATCCTGCTGGGAAGTAGGAAGCCCTCTACACGGTCCACTTACTTAGCCAAGTGGAAGCGGTTCTCCTGTTGGTGTCAGCAACGGGCTACGTCCCCCTTGCAGGCACCTATCCCTCTCATACTGGACTATCTCCTGTCACTAAGACAGCAAGGCTTGGCGGTATCTTCAATCAGGGTTCACCTCGCCGCCATTTCGGCATTCCACCCAGGAGAACTCTCGTCATCGGTCTTCTCTAACCCGATGGTCGTTAGATTCCTCAAGGGCTTGGACCGGCTGTACCCACAAATACGCCAGCCGGTTCCAACGTGGGACCTCAACCTTGTTCTCTCCAGGCTCACAGGGCCCCCGTTTGAACCATTAGCGACCTGTTCGCTCCTGTACTTATCCTGGAAGACGGCCTTCCTCGTAGCCATTACCTCAGCACGGCGTGTTTCTGAACTCAGAGCGCTGACGTCCGAGCCCCCATACACGGTGTTCCACAAGGACAAGGTGCAGCTTCGCCCCCACCCTGCCTTTCTTCCGAAGGTGGTTTCACCTTTCCACGTAAACCAGGACATCTTTCTCCCGGTCTTCCATCCAAAGCCACACGCTACTCGTCAAGACCAGCGTCTGCATTCCTTGGACGTACGCAGGGCCCTGGCTTTCTACATTGACCGTACAAAGCCGTTTAGAAAGACGACGCAACTCTTCGTTGCGGTGGCCGACCGGATGAAGGGCTCACCGGTCTCCTCACAGTGCCTGTCCTCTTGGATCACGTCCTGCATTCGTGCTTGTTACGACCTGGCCGGTGTCCCGACGCCACGCCTCACCGCTCACTCCACGAGGGCCCAGGCCTCCTCGACTGCCTTCCTGGCTCAAGTCCCGATCCAGGACATTTGTAGAGCTGCAGTGTGGTCTTCGGTGCACACGTTCGCAGCGCACTATGCGCTGGTGCAACAATCCAGAGACGATGCTGCTTTCGGGTCAGCGGTTCTGCACACAGCAATGTCTCACTCCGACCCCGCCACCTAGGTGGGGCTTGGGAGTCACCTGACTGGAATGGATATGAGCAAGCACTCGAAGAAGAAAAGACGGTTACTCACCGTTGTAACTGTTGTTCTTCGAGATGTGTTGCTCATATCCATTCCAAACCCGCCCCCCTTCCCCACTGTCGGAGTAGCCGGCAAGAAGGAACTGAGGGGGCGCTGGGTCGGCTGCGGTATATATCCGGCGCCATGAGGGCGCCACTCCAGGGGGCTCCACAGCCGACCCACCGGGTGTTGCTAGGGTAAAAGTTTTCCGACGATCGTGCACGCGGCGCGCGCACACCTGACTGGAATGGATATGAGCAACACATCTCGAAGAACAACAGTTACAACGGTGAGTAACCGTCTTTTCTTGACCATGAATCCGATTCAGGGTCAGATTTGAGTTTAAACATTTTCAAACCTGTGATTAGTCAACAGGCTGTATATGCTGAAAGAGAAGAACCTTGCCCTTTCTGTGAATCATACTCTCACAAGCTTGCTAAAAACCTGATTGTTTTTATGTTTAAGAAAATGATTGTATTGCCATTGCTTCACATTTTCTTTTGCATTCTTGTTACAGTTAGATGCTGGTGTGCCAGAAAAAATAAGCCTCATTTCCAGAGACGAGAAGAGTGTACTTGTGGTAACTTACAGCGATTTAAAACGCTGCTTTGAAAATACTTTTCAAGAACTAATTGCAGCCGCAAATGGTCAGTTGTAGTCTTTGCTGAAAGCATGCAGGACATTGCTGAGGAACTTAACCAATAGCAAATTGCACTACAGCTGAACTGTTGTTGTCATCTCAGTTCATATTTGGGAAACAAACAGGAGATGAGCAAAGCTGCTTGCACTTCAGTCAGGTACACTGTTACTTGAAGGGAAGAATGTTTCATTTATCCTAGAGCTATGGCTGCCATAGGAGGCTTTATCTGTGAAGAATTTATTTTAGATTAAGGAACACATCAGGTGCATGATGTTCCTGCTTTTATTTTTTCCACTTGTATATGCACTAATTTTAATTTTTTTAAGACTTTTCTGATCTCTGATGTTTTGCCACATTGTATACTTATTAAGGGAAACTCTTTGCAAGGACATTTCTGGGATACATTTTTGTCCCTGAGGATATTGCTCAATTTATTCATTTTGATATTATTTGCACCCAGAATAGCATAAAGGACCAGGGAAATAATTTCATAGAAATTGTGTTCTATAAATGAGAGTTTAGTTTGTAATCTCTGTAAAGTGTGTTGTATGCGAGCTCTGTATGCCACCCACTGTTAGTTAACAAACCAACCAGAAGATGCATATTTAAAAAAAAAAAAAAATATCAAGTATCAGTGAATTGACCTGTATAAAATCCCCTCTCATTTAAGCCTTGTCTAAGCAAAGTGACAGAATAGCAACCTTTGAAACACCTATAATTTAAGGGGCATATCAAATTTGCTCTAAACACAACCAGCGCCTTTAAAAACTGTTTGTATGTTTTCCTGCTAGTGAGCTGCATTTACATTTATGCAATTTTTTTAACAGAATTTTTTTAAAGAAATTGTGTTAAATGCCTGAAGTTTCAGGAGTGTATTACTTTAGGTTATTTACAGTATAATTTTTGTATAAAGTTCTGTTCTTTGAACCACAGCTTTATTATGGTACTCTACACTGGATACAGAAACAAAGACACTGTTAAGAAGATTAACTAAACACAGCAGTTGTCTGGCATCAAGAGCTTTTGAAGTTTTACAACCTGAATCTGGAGGGATAATGATCTGCTGTGCCTTTGCAGTCACTGCTTAGCCCAAAGTAATATTACTTTTGATAATACTCAACACATGAATATTCCTGAAGTAATTCAGTCTGGAATTTTCCTCCTCAATTAACTTTCTAATATTTGGACATGCAGTTGTCTCCAAACTTGGGTATTCCTGGGATTTATAGTAAAAGATAAACACCTACACTTTGATATTGAAGACTGCCAAATATGTAGGAATTTCCTTTCGTAAAGCAGTAGTGAAGACTGTATCTATCCTTTCCCAGCACTGAATATTTTAATAGCACTGGGTGCTCACCATGAAGAAAATGTGGAAACTCAAAAGGTCAGGACAGACTCTAAGCACTTGCAACTGATGTTACTGACATCAATTTTAATAATTCTCAATATTTGTAGTTTTCAGAGAAGTTTTTAATATTTCTCTGTCCACTTTTATAAGCTTTAAAATGATTCTCCGCCTTGAGACTTGCATCAAGAAAAGCAACTCTCTTCACATCGAAAGCTTTGAAGACTAGGGACGTGCTTTACATATTTTAGAAAATGTGGTTGAGTCCGCATTTGGTAGCATCAGTTGTTGAGTTAAAAATCAATTATTGTTGCATTTGATCTGAATGAATTTTAAAAGTAACATAATGTTTAATATTCAAAGGATGACAATTGCCACAATATTGTTCTTTTTAATGTAAAAAGAACAGGAACTTTGAGAAGTGAACATGCAAAACAGTCTTTTATCATTAGCTCATGTATTTGAGGAAGAGCAGCTGTCTTTTATATGTTTTTTGACAAATCATATTGTAATTCTTTTGTACAAAAAAGAAGTACTTGTATACTAGAAGAAATATGAAATGCTTAATTTATAAGCGGGCTGAGGCTTTTTCCAGTATTGTTTTCTTTGAAAATGAAAGGGGATCATCTGTTCAGTTGTGGGGTTTGGGAACCTTTGGAACATTTAATTTGTGGACCAATATTTTGTGAAAGTTAAGGCAGGGGTAAAATAGGGCTTGAATTCTCATCCTTCCTAGACCAGCAAACCATCCTCTGTGAGACAAGTCTAGAATGCAAACTTACATGTATTTGCATAATGTCAGTTTGCTTCAGCCCCTAGTAACCTCAGGACTTGGTTTAAAAAATAAAAAAATTAAAAAAAAAGTAGACAGCTAATAAGTTTTCATAAGTAACTAATGTCAGCCAGAAAACATTTGGTGTCAGGTAATACATAAAAGAAATGATTGTTGAGCTTTGTTTTCTATTTATTTCATTTGGTCCATATTTGGGAATGATTTGAACAGTCTGGAGTTCTGCATGGGTGTTTTTTGGGGAGAGCCCTTCTAGCACATTTTAATTCCATTAAGAAGGTTGTCCTAAAGTTATAATCTCTTCCATTCCGAAGAAGAGCTGTATGTGTATAGTTAAAAAAACAAAAACCACCCAGGACATACCCTGCCATGTGGGAAATTGTGATCTTCCTATCTTTACAGCTAAAAGCACAGAAAGGACAACCTTTGAAATCATGTGATCTTGGTCATTTTAATTTTTGTACCTGTTTTTAAATTCTGTCTATGTATTTACTACACTGTAAATGTTTTGAGGGTACCTATGTTTTTTTTTTTTTTTTTTTTTTTTTGGCCCTTGTTTCAGTAATTCAAATGTCAACAGCTTTCCCTAAAAAGCACCAGTATGTTAAGTTCTGTCATGATCCCAATATGTTACCCATCTTTAATCCTGTTTTCATTCTTCATATGTACAGCAGTATTTTTAATAAAGAATACCAGAAATAACGTAGCCTTCTTTTGAGCATGCTAAGTGCTGTAGTTGGGTAGTGCTTTTCACATCTTAAGTATTGGAAGTATATTGCATTCCATCATATTCCTTTTGTATTTCAGTCTGTAAATGACTCCAGCACAGGGTTGTAACAATCATGACTTGCAAACTGCATTTAATGTTTTTCACTTACAGTAAATCACATGGCCTACAATTTCTAGATACTGTTCACTAGACATAGTAATGTGCATTTCCTTAACTTCCAAGTCAAAGTAGTAGCTCCTTTTTGCTTGTATTAAATCAGGTCCACATTACTAGATTAGCCCTAATTCTGAGAAACTGTATTAAAAATACCTTTACGTCCATGTTTATTAAGCTCTCTTGTCCAATGACAATATGTATGTTAGCTTCTCTGAAAATTACACATGGGATAACTGACCTCTTTGATGCCCAGAATTATTTGTTCTGTATTGTTAACCAGCAAAAGTGACTTACTGGTGGGGTAAAGTCCTCTGTACCCATACCCCCCATGCCACATGTTTATGTAATTGTACAGTCATGAAAATTTTGTAAAATACATGTGAAATTGTCAATATCTTTGTTTTTTTTCCTTGCATAAACTTAATCTGGACTGTTGGTCCCTTAAATTGCATTATTGCTTTAGAAAGTTTATTTTGCATATATGACTAAAATAAAACTGCAGCAAGCTTGCTTGGTGCACTCTTCTCAAAAGTTCAGAAGGTAGGAAGCAGTTTTCTATATGGTAAACTTTCTAATTTACATTTAAGAACTGTGTTGAAGGACCACATACGCCTATAGGAGTACACCCATGTCTTGTCTGTTCCAGAATGCACATAGCAACACTGGTCAGTAACTTGCAGAATCCAGTCATGCAATAAGTTTTTTGGTAAAACTGGAGTAATACTTACATATATTTGTTATGCACCCATCCACAAATGTCACCTGGTGACAGTTTAAAGTGTGCTTTCAGTCTGAACTTGGATGGTTTGTTTTTGAAAAACTTTATTTTTTGTAACAACTAGAGCGGGGATCGGCAACCTTTGGCACACGGCCTGCCAGGGAAAGCCCCTGGCAGGCCAGGCCGGTTTGTTTACCTGCCGCGTCCGCAGGTTCGGCCGATCGCAGCTCCCACTGGCCGTGGTTCGCTGTCTCAGGCATTGGCTGCGGGAAGGGCGGCCAGCACATCCCTCAGCCCGCGCTGCTTCCTGCAGCCCCCATTGGCCGGGACAGCGAACCGCGGCCAGTGGGAGCTGCAATTGGCCGAACCTGTGGATGCGGCAAGTAAACAGCCTGACCCGGCCCACCAGAGGCTTACCCTGGCGGGCCGAAGGTTGTTGATCTCTGAACTAGAGCATGAATTTTTAAGTTAATGTGAAACAAAATCTAAAATCAGCTTTTTGACTGACTATCGTAATGCAGCAGTGCACCTTCTTCAGCATTTCTCATGTCTGAACGCCAAGGAAAGGTGGCGAATATGTGGAATGTTTGTTTAGCGTACTTGGAAAATGAATGGTCATTAAGTAGCCCTCAGAATTACTCTGTCCATACTTGAGTTTGAATTAGAATTTTAAAAGGAACATAATGTGGAAATGAACAACTTTCATTTGAGAACCTGTTGTAGGTAGCCACAAATGCTTCAGTAATTTGTGCTACTGCTAGCATACATTAGTTATTATATTAGTATTCTACTTTTAAATCCTTAATGCACAGTAGTAGGTACAAGACTTTTTATCCTCCAGATGTGGCCTCACCAGTGCCGAATAGAGGGGAATAATCACTTCCCTCGATCTGCTGGCAGTGCTCCTAGTAATGTAGCCCAATATGCCATTGGCCTTCTTGGCAACAAGGGCACACTGCTGACTTATATCCAGCTTCTCATTCACTAATCCCCAGGTCCTTTTCTGCAGAACTGCTGCTTAGCCAGTCGGTCCCCAGCCTCTAGTGGTGCATGGGATTCTTCCATCCTAAGTGCAGGACTCTGTACTTGTCCTTATTGAACCTCATCAGATTTCTTTTGGCCCAATCCTCCAATTTGTGTTGGTCACTCTGGACCCTATCCCTACCCTCCAGCGTACCTACCTCTCCGCCCCCCACCCCCACCCCCTCCGCGTTCAGGGTCATCTGCAAACTTGCTGAGGGTGCAATCCATCCCATCCAGATCATTAATAAAGATGTTGAACACAACCGGCCCCAGGATCAACCCTTGGGGCACTCCGCTTGATACCAGCTGCCAACTAGACATCGAGCTGTTGATCGCTACCCGTTGAGCCCGACAATCTAGCCAGCTTTCTATCCACCTTATAATCCCTTCATCCAGCCGATACTTTTTAAACTATTTTTAACCATACTATTTACCCCTTTGGAGCCCCTAAAATTTAATAAACAACTGGATGGAAAAAGAGAACAACACTGCTAGGGTCATATGATTATATAACTAGTGCTGTGCCCTTGTTCCTCCCCACTAAAAACTAGATTGTCTCCAGTGGCCTTCCACCTAGAGGCCTAGCTAGTCTAAACGTTCGCAGTAAGAACCAGTGAACGAACTGAGAAATATTCAAGATGGAATGAATTTAGCATTTTGATTTCTATACTTTAATCTTGTTTTTTATTCAGACAGTATTATCCTCAGTGTGTGGCCTTTAAGGATGTAGTGAGCATATTTCGCTTCAAATTAAATCATATTGTGGCCAAATTAAACTGTTTTATTGCATGTGGGAGGAGGAAGTAAAATAGAAGATAGTAAATACACACCACTCCCCTGCACTATTACTACTTTCCATGTGTATAAGAACATTTTATGACTTTACTGCTGATAAATGTGAAGTTCTTGGGCTAGCCAGGTGTAACAAGAACAGTAGTACACAGCCTATTTACTTCAGTTCAGTACTAGTCTGTTTTCATAAATTTGTTCAGAAGTACTGACATGCTGCATTAGACCACTTAGCCAATCTAGTCCAGTATCCTGTTACTAACAGTGGCTAGTACCAGCTGCTTCAAAGGAAGGCACAAGAAACCCTGCAGTAGGCTGTCAAGGGAAAACCCTGTCCCTGAGGGAAGGTTTCTTGCTAACCCCCGTTAGTTAGAAGTTTGTTTAAGCCTTGAAGCATGAGGGTTTGTATCCTTTCCAAAACTCTAATTTAAAGGGTGAAAAAGCTATTCTTGTATTCCATCTAAATGTCCAATCTGTTTCTGCATCCTGCTAAACTGTAGCCTCAATCTCCTGTTCCCTTCTCTATGGCAAACACGTATTGTCTTTTCAATCTTTTTTCATATGAAATTGTTTCATGTACTTAATTATTCTTGAAACCCAGCACTGAACCAACCACCTGTTTCTTCATGGGTTTTTTTGTTTTCTTTTTTGAGTGGGTGACCAGAACTGAACACAGTATTCCAGGTGAGGTTGTTACTGATTTATATAATAGCATTTTCCATATTCTCCAGCCTATTCCTTATGCATAAGTTTCCTTTTTGCCCTCGGGCTGCATATTGATAACTGGTCTCAATTGAGCTGTCCACAATACCTAGGTCTCTTTCCTGAGCTGATAGCTAATTTAGCATAGTACGGTGTGTGAATAGCCCAAATTATTGCCTCCAATATGCATTTGCCAACACTGAACGTAATGTTCATTGTAATGCCCATTCACTACACTTGATTAGATCCCTCTGCAGTGCTTCGCTCTTCTCCCAGCTTGAGCAAACACATGCAAGACAGCTCCCAATTTACTTTTATCTCACTGACTTAGACCACTTCCATGTCTAGTTTTTTGTGGGGAATTGAAGCATTGAGATTGTTAATGTGAAACAAGCTCCTGTATGGTCTAAGTATTGTCTTACAGGAGAAGTTTAAAACTGGTCAAAAAGTAATTCTCCAGTCCTCTCCATTTTTTTTTTTTTAATGTAGCACCCTAAGTGCTGTCAGTGGTATAATCCCAAATCATCACTTTACACCTGGGAAGCAGACGCTTTTTTGGTTCCTTTTCTTTATTCCAGCATATGTGCATGCGTTCCCGCCATCTGCCCCTGCCAAAAGTTTCTAATACATCACCTCACTCCACCTGCCTGGAGTTCTAAAGTTAATTAAGGGATTTTGCATAGTTAATTTGACAACCTGGCTCAGTGACTGGTAGGGTAGGTGTTTTTCACCCTAAAAGAAATTTTAAACAGTTTAAAAATCCTTGAATTATTTGAAAATAAACTATCAATAATTTATATGATGATTGCTGTACTTATTTAATAACTAACAGGCAAATAGTGCCAAAACTGCTCTCCTTCCAGGAATCTGTAATAAAAGCTAGAAGATGCTAGTGGCTGGCAAACAGAAAAAAAGCAAGATTGAAAGATGCAAAATTTTTCCTCAGTTGCTCTCTGTATGCTACATAGGGTAGTAAAGATGGCTAAATGCCAGCAACTGAAAAGAATTGTAGACCTCAGTTCATCCCACCTTCCCAGCCTGAGCAAATTGATTGGGTTTGGATGTGCTTGCAGCGAGGTCTCCCAGATGCAGATAGATAAAGAGGGAAAGTGAGTCATAAACTCTCTTCGGTGCATTTCAGGCTTGGCTGCGATGAGCTTCAGCTGACTAGCTTTCATCCTCCAATCTGTGGCATAGGTTGGAAAAGAGGACTAGGTGTCCCTGCTGTTCAGAGCCAATTAAATGGATGTAGAGTTGTTCGCTGTACCATAGCAGCACTGCAGCCTGACCCAGCCCTCTGTCTCCTCTTGCCGCTTCATGTACAGGTTGAACATTGTTCAGGGCTATTCTTTGGATCCACTCCCTCAGAAGAATAGAGCTACTCAGCTGTCATCCCTATTCTGGCAAGGATCCACCACTGTGGCACCAGCCCTTAAGAGTTAGTGGTGACAAAGGGTGCTGATGGGTCTAAAATAATAAACGTGAGCCCTGGATATTCATTTATTTACCAGGAAGTCATGGACCGGCACTTTCTCTCTCTCTCTCTCTCTCTACTCCAGCTAATCCTGAAAATGGTCAAAAGTTTAGAAGATGCCAAAGCTGCTTTGCAACAGCCTCAGTTTTTTCTATAAATGGGATTAGAGAGCTAGGAGGTAATTGACAAGAGTGACCAGCCCAAAGCAGAGTGTGTTGATTAGGGGATTTAATAATTTGAGGGATTCTTGCATCTTACCCAGTAATATCATCTACCCCCTGTAGGCTCATGTTTTATTGTCCAAGACAGCTATCATGCCAGTTTATAACCCAAACCTCCACCACAATCAGTTTTCTCCCTGGCTTTCAGCCAGTGTGTAAGAATTTGCTTTTGCCCTTCTCAATTCCTTACAGAAATATGCTGCCTCATTAGCTATCCATCTGGCCCACATCTGAGCAGTCATTTCTAGAACATAGATTGAGACACTCCTCAAGTGCTGAGATGCTCTGTGCTATGAAACACTCCATTGGGCAGCTAACCTGAATTTACTGGACACTTTGGGACAGGTCTAATGATCAGCACTTTGGAAATGCACTGATGAGGTCTCCACTGGAGTACTGTGTCCATTTTGAGGACCACACTTTAAAATTGGGATAAATGAGAGAGAGTCCAGCAGAGAGCAACAAAAATGATAAAAGGTTTAAAAAAACCTGTTAAAAAACTGAACAGATTTAGTCTTGAGAGGAGAAGCCTGGGGGGCTGTGCTAGTCTTCAAACAGGAAGGGCGGTTATAAAGAAGATGGTGATCAATTGTTCATCATGTCCACTGAAGGTGGGTCAAGAAGTAATGTGCTTAAGCTGCAGCAAGGGAGATTTAGGGTAGATGTTAGGAATAACTTGCTAACTATACATACTAAAATAGGTTACCAAAGGTGATTGTGAAATCCCCCTCATTGTTTAACCTGTTGAAATTTTCCAAACACCTTTTAGGATTAATCTAGGTGGATATGGTCCTGCCTCAGCATGCGGGGATAAAGTGGATGGCTTCATATTCCTTCCCAGCCCTACAGGTCTATGATTCTATGCTATGGCAGAGAAGAAAGTCACTGTACCTTCCATTCCCATCATGATGACATTAGGACACCTCATGTCTTATTACATTCAAAATATGGTTTCTGCACCAGCTGCCTTTCTTCCAGTTTTATCTGTGGAAGATCTTCTAGATACAAAGGTGACAAACGATGCAAGTAAAGGTGGTATTTAGGAACCACTGTATCTATAGCAGAAGACCAAAGAGATTTGTAGTGTCCAGCCAAGATCTTGAATGGGTGACCCCACTAGCTAAAAGTACCCTTCCCCACAGCAGCCTGGGTCCAACGGTCTCTAAGTTTAACTAAGAAGTACAAGACCTAATATCAAACTCAAATATCAAGTAATAATCACCCAGCATGAAGTATTAAAATGGAGTCAGGTGGGCTTGAGTGTGATGCAGCAATTCCTGCTGGTTGCATCAGAGTTCCATCTCATCTGGTGGTGAAGTCTTCCAAATTCCCTCCCTACATGTCTGTCCCACTGAATCTATAATCTGACTATAAGTGGGTGAAACCTCACAGCAGAAACTGAATCAGAAGCAGTGAGGTGAAGCTCTACTTGAAGCTAATAGCAAGAAGAGGGAGAGGCATCAGACCCTTAGAACTATAGCTCTCTTGAGACCCGCCATTTGCTTTAGCACTACTTCTCAGACCATGTCACAGCATGCCGTTTATGCTTTGCTACTATGGCCTCCCACTGGCTGCTGCCCATCCACCATTCTGCACATGGGTTCACTAAGTCATGGGCGAAGAAGCGGAAGCATGTCATGACATTTTTAGTAAGGCATACAATTCTACACTTGCATGCAAGGTGTGGCCTCACCTGTACAGTGCATGCGAGGTCATGCTATGTGGAGGATACCATGAAGTCATATTCAGGTCTTTCATATTCTTGTAGAAAGGAATTCTGAGGCAAGCAATGCATGGACGCCACACTACTGGGGATGTTAAATCAGCATTAACCTGAAACTTGGAGTCCTTGCATGCAGAGAGGAATGATGCTATGAAGAGCAGCCCTCGTCACTGTCCCTTCCCCCCCACCCCAGATGCAAGGGGATTCCACTGGTTTGTGGGAGAGGAGTAAAAAGGAAAGAGCTTGCCATCCTTGTATGAGCAGAGAGCTCCACTGGGCCTCTAGCTAGGTACAGGTAATCAGTCAGGTTCAATGTATTCAATGCATTTGACTTTATTCACACAAAACATTAGGAACACTACATGTGTCCATCACCCTCCCCCTCCCCCCCCCCCCAATCCGCTTTTTGCCTTGCAAGACTGTGAACACTTACAGGCAGTGACTGTGTATTCCCATATGACCATAAGAACATAAGAACGGCAGTACTGAGTCAGACCAAAGGTCCATCTAGCCCAATATCCTGTCTACCGACAGTGGCCAATACCAGGTGCCCCAGAAGGAGTGAACCCAACAGGCAATGATCAAGTGATCTCTCTCCTGCCATCCATCTCCACCCTCTGACAAACAGAGGGTAGGGATACCCTTCCTTACCCATCCTGGCTAATATCCATTAACGGACGTAACCTCCATGAATTTATCCAGTTCTCTTTTAAACGCTATTATAGTCCTAGCCTTCACAACCTCCTCAGGCAAGGAATTCCACAAGTTGACTGTGCGCTGTGTGAAGAAGAACTTCCTTTATTTGTTTTAAACATGCTGCCCATTAATTTCATTTGGTGGCCCCTAGTTCTTGTATTATGGGAACAAGTAAATAACTTTTCCTTATTTACGTTCTCTACATCACTCATGATTTTATATACCTCTATCATATCCCCCCTTAGTCTTCTCTTTTCCAAGCTGAAAAGTCCTAGCCTCTTCAATCTCTCCTCATATGGGACCTGTTCCAAACCCCTAATCATTTTAGTTGCCCTTCTCTGAACCTTTTCTAATGAGAGTATATCTTTTTTGAGATGAGGAGACCACATCTGTACACAGTATTCAAGATGTGGGCGTACCATGGATTTATACAAGGGCAATAAGATACTCTCCATCTTATTTTCTATCCCCTTTTTAATGATTCCTAACATCCTGTTTGCTTTTTTGAACGCCACTGCACACTGCGTGGACGTCTTCAGTGAACTATCCACGATGACTCCAAGATCTTTTTCCTGATTTGTTGTAGCTAAATTAGCCCCCATCATATTGTATGTATAATTGGGGTTATTTCTTCCAATGTGCATTACTTTACATTTATCCACATTAAATTTCATTTGCCATTTTGTTGCCCAATCACTTAGTTTTGTGAGATCTTTTTGAAGTTCTTCACAGTCTGCTTTGGTCTTAACTAGAGCAGTTTAGTATCATCTGCAAACTTTGTCACCTCACTTTTTACCCCTTTCACCAGATCATTTATGAATAAGTTTAATAGGCTTGGTCCTAGGACTGACCCTTGGGGGACACCACTTGTTACCCACTTGTTTGTTAGTCTCTAAGGTGCCACAAGTACTCCTGTTATTTTCACTTGTTACCCCTCTCCGTTCTGACAATTTACCATTTATTCCTATCCCTTGTTCCCTGTCTTTTAACCAGTTCTTGATCCATGAAAGGACCTTCCCTCTTATCCCATGACAACTTAATTTACGTAAGAGCCTTTGGTGAGGAACCTTGTCAAAGGCTTTCTGGAAATTTAAGTACACTATGTCCACTGGATCCCCCTTGTCCACATGTTTGTTGACCCCTTCAAAGAACTCTAACAGATTAGTAAGACACAATTTCCCTTTACAGAAACCATGTTGACTTTTGCCCAACAATTTATGTTCTTCTATGTGTCTGACAATTCTATTCTTTACTATTGTTTCAACTAATTTGCCCGGTACTGACGTTATTGCTGGGATCACCTCTAGAGCCTTTTTTAAATATTGGCATTACATTAGCTATCTTCCAGTCATTGGGTACAGAAGCCGATTTAAAGGACAGGTTACAAACCCTAGTTAATAGTTCCGCAACTTCACATTTGAGTTCTTTCAGAACTCTTGGGTGGATGCCATCTGGTCCCAGTGACTTGTTACTGTTAAGTTTATCAATTAATTCCAAAATCTCCTCTAGTGACACCTCAATCTGTGACAATTCCTCTGATTTGTCACCTACAAAAGCCAGCTCAGGTTTGGGAATCTCCCTAACATCCTCAGCCGTGAAGACTGAAGCAAAGAATCCATTTAGTTTCTCCACAATGACTTTATCGTTTTTAAGCGCTCCTTTTGTATCTCGATCGTCCAGGGGCCCCACTGGTTGTTTAGCAGGCTTCCTGCTTCTGATGTACTTAAAAAACATTTTGTTATTACCTTTTGAGTTTTTGGCTAGCCGTTCTTCAAACTCCTCTTTGGCTTTTCTTATTGCATTTTTACACTTAATTAGGCAGTGTTTATGTTCCTTTCTATTTACCTCACTAGGATTTGACTTCCACTTTTTAAAAGATGCCTTTTTATCTCTCACTGCTTCTTTTACATGTTTCTTAAGCCACGGTGGCTCTTTTTTAGTTCTTTTACTGTGTTTTTTAATTTGGGGTATACATTTAAGTTGGGCCTCTATTATGATGTCATTGAAAAGCATCCATACAGCTTGCAGGGATTTCACTTTAGTCACTCCACCTTTTAATTTCTGTTTAACTAACCCCCTCATTTTTGCATAGTTCCCCTTTCTGAAATTAAATGCCACAGTGTTGGGCTGTTGAGGTGTTCTTCCCACCACAGGGATGTTAAATGTTATTATATTATGGTCACTATTTCCAAATGGTCCTGTTATAGTTACCTCTTGGACCAGCTTCTGCACTCCACTCAGGACTAAATCAAGAGTTGCCTCTCCCCTTGTGGGTTCCCGTACCAGCTGCTCCAAGAAGCAGTCATTTAAAGTATTGAGAAATTTTGTCTCTGCATTTCGTCCTGAGGTGACATGTTCCCAGTCAATATGGGGATAATTGAAATCCCCCACTATTATTGAGTTCTTAATTTTGATAGCCTCTCTAATTTCCCTTAGCATTTCATCGTCACTATCACTGTCCCGGTTAGGTGGTTGATAATAGATCCCTAATGTTATATTCTTATTACAGCATGAAATTTCTATCCATAGAGATTCTATGGAACCTGTGGATTTACTTAAGATTTTTACTTCATTTGATTCTACATTTTCTTTCACATATATTGCCACTCCCTCTCCCCCCCGCCCCCGCCCGACCTATTCTGTCCTTCCGATATATTGTGTACCCAAGATTGATTGTGTCCCATTGATTGTCCTCAGTCCACCAGGTTTCTGTGAGGATATTGATATAATAGGCATCCTTTATCACGAGGCACTCTAGTTCACCCATCTTATTATTTAGACTTCTAGCATTTATATACAAGCACTTTAAAAAATTTTCACTGTTTATTTGTCTGCCCTTTTCTGATGTGTCCAATTCTTTATGTGAATGTTTCTCATCTGATCTGGCCCCTAGGTTATCCTCTTCCATCCTCTGCTCCTGACTAAAACCTAGAGAATCTCTATCAATAGACTCTCCTCTAAGAGAAGTCTCTGTCCGATCCACATGCTCCTCTGCAGCAGTCGGCTTTCCCCTATCTCTTAGTTTAAAAACTGCTCTACAACCTTTTTAACGTTTAGTGCCAGCAGTCTGGTTCCACTTTGGTTTAGGTGGAGCCCATCTCTCCTGTATAGGCTCCCCCCATCCCAAAAGTTTCCCCAATTCCTAATGAATCTAAACCCCTCCTCTCTACACCATCGTCTCATCCACGCATTGAGACTCTGGAGCTCTGCCTGCCTACCTGGCCCTGCGCAAGGAACTGGAAGCATTTCTGAGAATGCCACCATAGAGGTCCTGGATTTCAGTCTCTTTCCTAGCAGCCTAAATTTGGCCTCCAGGACGTCTCTCCTACCCTTCCCTATGTCATTGGTACCTACATGTACCACGACCACCGGCTCCTCCCCAGCACTACACATAAGTCTGTCTAGATGCCTCAAGAGATCCGCAACCTTCGCACCAGGCAGGCAAGTCACCATACAGTTCTCCCGGTCATCACAAACCCAGCTATCTATGTTTCTAATGATTGAATCTCCCATTACTAACACCTGCCTTTTCCTAGTGACTGGAGTTCCCTCCCCTGGAGAGGTAACCTCCGTGCGAGAGGATACCCCAACACCATCTGGAAAGAGGGTGGTTTCCCTCTGCTCCCGTTGACTACTCTACTTCCATGGGTCTTTCATCCTCCTCAACAGCGCAGGGGCTGTCTGACCGGAGGTGGGACAATTCTACAGTGTCCCTAGGGTGACCAGACAGCAAGTGTGAAAAATCGGGATGGGGGTGGGGGGTAATAGGAGCCTATATAAGAAAAAGACCCAAAAATCTGGACTGTCCCTATAAAATCGGGACATCTGGTCACCCTAAGTGTCCCAGAAAGCCTCATCAACATACCTCTCTGCCTCCCTTAGCTCCTCCAGTTCTGCCACCCTGGCTTCCAAAGCCCGTACGCGGTCTCTGAGGGCCAGGAGCTCCTTGCACCAAATGCACACACATGCCACCCACCCACAGGGCAGGTAATCATACATGCTGCACTCAGCTCAATAAACTGGGCAGCCCCCACTCTGCTGCTGGGCTTCTGCCTGCATTCTCTCCTACAGCTACCTAGTTAATGAAAGGGTATTGTTTAAATCAAGAAGTTTTGAATATAGTTTAGTTTACAGGTTTTAAAGAATGGCAAGTGAACCTTGTCCCCTTCCAAACTCCTTTGCGAAACTCCCTGTTAGCAGCCCTGGTTGCTTGCTCACTGCTTTATAAAGCCCTGGCCTTCTTGATAGCCCCGCCCACTGACTAAGGCTCAGCCAATTAACAGAGGCTTCTAGCTTTCAAACCTTACTTTAAAAAGCAACACACGGCTACCCCTCTGATACTTGAAACCTTACTTTGAAGCTCACAGCTTCCAACTGCCAACCACAGCACACGGTCCTACAAACAAACAAACAAAAGCTCAGCACACAGCAAGTAACCCCCAAACAAACACAAACACACACTACAGACAGCAACTTACCCCAAGGGTCCTGTATTTGCTCCTCCTTCACCTGGAGAACTCCCTTGCAAAACTCCCTGTTAGCAGCCCTAGTCGCAAAGCTGTGAGCAAACCACTCAGCTGTGAGCAAATCTGGGGCACTATCTCCACAGAGATGTCTAAATTGTTGTGCCTAATGGTAAGAGATGTCTTTTCCAGGAAGCTTTGACCCATGTATTCAGTTAATTAACCAAGCAAAATTCAGAACTTGTTTATTATGTGAATTTAGCAATAAAATACATTTGATATAAAAAGATAAGAAATGTAAGACGTAGGGGTGAGTTGTTCACATCCAAAGACGTTTTTAGTAAAGTTCATATAAAAGTAATCTTAATATTCCAGTTTTCTTAAATATTTATGCACAAAAAGCATATTTATAAATGTACAGTGTGCACACACACTCCTCTAGAGATGCACTATCCCTGAATAATTATTTTGGCTGGATTGAAAGGGGGAAACATTTCGTGGATCACCCATAGGTGTGGATCAAGATAAATTCTGCTCCACCAGAAAGAGACCGAGCAAATGGGTCATAGTTAGAATTAATGGTCCCCTGAGTTAGGATGGATGCCAGCTGAAGTGTATCCAGAGCATTCTTCAATAGCCTACTGCACACAGCTCACTCTAGGGCTCTGTACATGGCTGCTTTTCCTCAAATTGAGGGAAGGTGATTTTCTCCCGCTCCCAACCTTTAATAGGGTAAGCTTTGTCGAAAGCCTTTTTTACATTAATATTGCATACAAAGATGAAGAGGGATAGTGCATCTTTACAGCTTTTAAAACTAAGACCATCTGTTTCTCTTCTTAGTCAATATACGTAGTGTCTGATGCAAATTACTAACAAATACTTTTGCTGCTGTACACCAATACTGTTAAGTAAATTTGAAAGTCAACTGTGCATGTATAGAAGAGTCACCATAGCCTCCCAAAGGATTATATGGTGAGTTACATGTTAGGAACCCTTGCAAGGCATCTAATAAACATTTGTTCAATTTAGCAATATGCAGAGCTTATTGGCCATCCCGGCATATTGTTAGTTATGGGAATCAGTCAGCAATCAGTACAATATGTCAGATGATCCAGTAGGTAGTGTAGACAAAACTTATCTTAAATATCGCTAGTTAAAATAATTTCCAGTGCACATTCTTGGGGAGACAAAGTGCAACCTTCAAGATTTGCTTGAACTAGTGCCCCATCAAGCTTGATAAAGCTTCTATTTAATCTGTAATTTTCATTATTTCAGTCCCAGATTTTTCATTTCTATGTATTCTTGACAACTGCATTTTGTGGTGTGTGTAGAAATTCCTGGGTCCAGGGAGGGCTTCAGATCTCTTATGGTCTAAGAATGAATTAAAACTAAGTCCTGATCTACCAGAATGCCATGCTCATCAAGGCATTAATCCTCCCTCAAACTTCTATAAGCTGAGGCTGTACATCCTGAACTCCAGGAAGTGGGCCCTTTCTCCCACTCCCAGTCCCACACAGGTAGACTTGTTTTCTCCCTCTTGCTTTCCCCTCACTGCATTGGGACCTCTCAGTCCATGGGGCCCAGATTCCAATGGGCCTTGCGGTGTAACCTTGACGATCGCACCCAGTTTCTTGCCCACTGTTGACTCCCTCAGCATTAAAGGTACTGTACTGCCCTGATCTTTTTGCCTGAGGAGAGTGGAACTGTATTCTTGTTTTCAGATCTCAAAGCTGTTCCTGAATCTGAATTGAGAACGGATTATGTTAAATGGCAGGAGGCCACCCTTGCTGTGGGGCAGGGCACGCTGCTTCCATGGGACTCCCATCCTTTGAAAGGGACCAGAAACTGAAGTGGGGTCTTCTACATGAACATTAGGGAACCAGTCATCTAAGGTACAGAGCTCCTGTCGCTCCCATTAACTGTTAGGAGAGCTACAGAGATTCAGTACTTGAGAAAGCTAGACCCTTAGCACTGGTGCCCTACTTCATTTTAAATGCACACATCACACTTTGTGCTGTCTGTAGAAAAGCAGGTCATCTGAGTTTAAGTCAATGCCTGGTTGGGGGTGGGCGGAGAGAAAGCTTTTAAGATCACATAAACAGCAGCTGTTTCAGGTGGAAGCTTTTGAACTGACAGTGTTTAGGAAAAGCTGGTTCAGGTTAAAATACTCATCTGAATCTTTGCACAGAACTTCTTAAACAGGTGGGGGGGAATAAAACCCCAGTGACTTGTAATCAGGAGGAGGAGAATGGCACACTCTCATTTTTTCCAGCACTATGTTACCATAAGGAAATCTCCAACTAGCTTCACTGAGGTGGCCACAGCTGGAACTGCAGAAACTCGGCCTGGTCATTTCAGAAAGAACGGACTCCTTGCTCCTGCTGGCAGCTTTCAGACTGTAAAACAGAGCAGTGTCACTTTCAGTGCATGGGGGGAAAGTATCTAAGATTATTTTTAGTGAATTGAATGAGACAGCATGGAAGGAAACAGCCCCATTCATTGGTGATGGCAAGCACGGTGTTGTAGGGACTGACTGGGACTGTGTACACAAGGGAACTTGTGCCTCCCAAGCACATCATCAAAATACATGGGCCCAGCTCTGCATTTAGCCCACCATGTAGTCATGGGATAACATTTGATCACTCTTAACTTGGGCTGCATTTGATGTGGTATCGTTCACAAGAGTGATAAGACACTGAGCCTATCACCTGATCCCTCCAATCCCCAGGAAGGTGATGGTTGCCTTATTTTGTGTCCTTACCCTCCAGTAGCCTTATTTTAAATGGTCAAGGCTCAAAAGGGTTATTTCAAGAATTAAAAGAGTAAGTTTCTAAGTAGTCATGCACGTCCCCCTCCTAGCTACCACGCTAGATTCCCAAGGAAGAAACCCCCCAGGCATTGGTTAGAGTTTTTAGGAAGCTTTTAAATTTGTATTTAGGCAATAAGATCTTTGAAAGAAAAATGAAGCACCAAAACCTCTATATGTAGCACAAGGCATTTCTTATTTGGGGAGCTGAGAGGCAACAGTTCCTGTTAGATTCTACAAATTCTTACATTTTGAGTCATAGGACATATACTTTCCAAGGGACATGTTCCCCAGGTGCCATGGAACCCCTACTGCCTGATGCTCCTAAACTTCTAAAGAAAGTTCTTTTTCTGGCTTTTACACCTTTAAGGGTTATATTTTCAAGTATTTTCTCCCTACAACCATAAGGATTCTTTATCTTTAAAAAAAAAAAAAAAAAAATGAAAGCAAATATTCCAGCATATTTGTATGACCCAGGGTCTAGGACATTAGGAAAAGCATCAAATATTACAAGACTTACCATAAAACCATAAGCCTTAGTAACTTCTAAGTTATCATACATTTCTGAGTTACATTAAACTCCTTAGCTGAAATAGCCCCTGAGGGCTAGAACAAACCCCTGCCAAGACTAAGCTCTCCCAACTAATTACCTTTACTAGAAACAATAAAGCCCTAAGTATTTTTACCAGAGGAAAAGATAGCCACAAAATTTTGTCTGTTGGTGCTCAGACACCATTTTGAGTCAGGTGAAGAGGGCTAATTGGCCAGAACCTGTTAGGGGGTGGAGCTAAGGAACTATAAATCTTCCTTCAGAGCTGAGGCATTCACTCCATTCTGGGAGATTAGTCTAGAGAGGAAGTGTGTTCCTATCCTGAGTAGTTGGGGCTATGCTGGGTTTTTGCCTAGGGAAGGGCTTGTTTTGGTTCTGAGGGACATGCTAGTTTGGGAGGTTTAATCCAATAAAGGTCTCTGTTTTAGCTCTGAGGAGTTTATTCCAATTTAGGAGTTTAATATGGCTTAAAGTTTATTTTAGTTTAGAAACTTACTTTAGGTGAGCTGCTTTCTCTGGCTTGGAATTTTAGCTTGCTCTAGTCTTGAGAGCTAGAGAATTCCAGTTAAAAGGTTGTAGTTAGAAGGTTTCCAACCTCTTAGGGAGGCCTTTATAAAGGCATACTTATTTCTTCTGAAGCTGGTAGTGGAGTCTTGTGATCTAAATGACCATGTATCCTTGGAAGTCTTAAATCAAAAGAATTTATTTTTCTATATCTCTAGTGGACTCCATTTTTTCTTTCTGTTACTGAACTTATGAGTCCAAGACGTTCAGCACACCTCTGACCAGTACAGTAGGACACTATAGTTTCCCCTTTTGACCTGAGTGGTTAGCCAATATTTGAGGCCTTGCAGAGTTGTAGCTATTAGGAGGAGAAATTGATGATGGAATCAAATATTCCTTTGATGCAATCCTATTTATTTACAAAGACTGTACACAAAGTCCTATTTCCTGAACACAGTAGGAAACAGCAAGCAAGGAAAGTACCTGCTGTTTATCTCCGAGTCTGCCCCCTCCGATCAGTTCCATCTCCATGGAGCTCTGTCTCTCTGCGCCTTCTCAGGGCCATGCTTTTGACCAGGGGTCAGCAACCTTTCAGAAGTGGTGTGCCGAGTCTTCATTTATTCACTCTAATTTATGGTTTGGTGTGCCAGTAATATATTTTAACCTTTTTAGAAGGTCTCTTTCTATAAGTCTATAATATATAACTAAACTATTGTTGTATGTAAAGTAAATAAGGTTTCAAAATGTTTAAGAAGCTTCATTTAAAATTAAATTAAAATGCAGGGCCCCCCAGACTGGTGGCCAGGACCTGGGCAGTATGAGTGCCACTGAAAATCAGTTTGCGTGCCGCAGGTTGCCTACACCTGCTTTTGACCATTTATCTTGCTTCTTGCTGTCTACTAGCTTTTCTCCCATTTTTTGCCTCTCAAGCCCACCCTGCAACCAATTCCCTAGCTCCTGTGTTTACCACCAGTCCTAGGGAAACCCCTCAGATCACATGGCTTGCCCTGCTCAGGCTTTACCATGTGGCCCAGTGCCTTGGGCAGTAACTTCCTATTGTTTCCAGCTATCACTACATAAAGCAGCGTTTAATTGTTCCTTCCATTTAGCCTGAAGGAAAGGGGGTTTAGCACATCCAGCAGCTTTAATCAGGTCTGTGATTGTTTATATATTGAAGACCCACTTGATGGCAGCTACTAACATCTTCCAGCATAACACTGTTACAAATTGCTTTTATCATACAGTTTTGACCACCTCACCTGTTCTCTGCTAACTAATCTAGCTCCCTTTAGGACTTATTCTCACATTCTCCTAACAGCCACCATTTCTAAAAAGTCAATTTGCCACCAAGACATTCCCTTCTCTTCCACAACTGTAACTTTTTTGCAAAATGACACTGTCCTGAAGAACAATACGCAGCCTTGCACCACTCGTAGTCTTAGAAACAAGAGCTTTATGCCATTAAAGAGGGGAGATTTCTAGGCTTCACAGAGACAAGTAGCACTTGCTACTGCCCTGGATATCACAAGATATCAGACTTAAAAAATGTTATGTTTGTTTAAAGAAAAGCTATTTTAGGTCATTTTTAGAGACATTTTGTTTTATGAGCCCTGCACAGTCCATATGTATTGTTATACATGGCTTTTCAATTGAAAGGGTACAAGAAATTGTCCCAAAATGAGTGCTTTAAATTTTTTTTTTTTTAAATCTGTAACACACATCCATGGGCAGAACATATGAGGGATTGGTTCAGTTATCAAGATTTTATGGCCACTTTATTAGGATGACCTGCATAGCCCTTGGCTTTAGCATTCATAAGTGATTCTTCCATTTCTAATTCTTGCCAATAGAACCTTTCCACTACATCATCAGTATTCTCTGTGTGTATGTACACACACATTCAGCGAAAGTAATATAGCTAATCACTGAAATTTTCCTATAAGCAAATCGTTTTAGATCTTGACCAAGAACTTTATCATCTGCAGTTGCTCAGATCCCCCATACCATACGCCACAGGCTTCAGTGTGACCAGTCGAGCACAATCAAGATGGCATGATGGCTGTAACTTATTGCCAGCACAAGATGAATGATCACTCAGGTCAGGGCAGCCTCCATACTGTGAGCTGGCCTTAACCTGGGAATTGAAACCGGTCTGAGACTTTCAGTCTCATAACGGCCCTGGAACTGAGGAACCACCGACCATATCTGAGAAAATAAACATTCCTCACCTAGAGTTAGGTCATGTTAGTACAGTACATTTAATAGACAGCCCTTGTTCTCCTCTCAGGCAGCTGTCAGGAATTAGGCAGAGGAAGGTGGCCAATATATTAAAGTGCTTAAAAGCAGGAAGAGAAATGAGGCCCTCACATCCATCTATTGTAAAGTTGCCACTTGAGCATCCTGAGTCTATGGCTCTTAAATGGGTTATGCTTAGCTGATTCATGTAAGAGAAGGGCAAAAACAAGCATTGTTAGATGAATATCTGCTGGGTGCATTTGGTGTCTCCTGAGAACTTCCAGGACCAACAGCAAGTCATTCTCAGCAAAAGGCCTTGATCTTTGGAATTTGTTTCCTGCAGCCATCTACCACAGTCTGGGATTAGTGACCTGGGTCACTTGGTCCATCAGATGTAGAACTAGTACATGAGGGCAGTGCAAATGCATCTAGGTGACTTTTGTAATTTACTGTCAGGTTCCTGGATGATCTGGTCCCGGGTACCGAATAAATAAACCAGTCACACAGCATGATCACCAACAAAATTATTTACAGAGTGTCAGACTGTTCTGTCAAGTGTGATGCAGCACAAAAACATGCAAGACCCTCTTTGATATTTTGTGTGTGTGCGTGTGTGTAAAGGACAAGAAAGAGGCATGAAACACAGACCCAAAAAGCATTTGCTTTTGTTTGCTCTCTGTCCAAGTAAAGCGTTTCAGTTCTTCTGAAGCCAGCACCATCCCACTGTCTGCCTCATAATCCTGAAAAAGATTAAAAGCCTATTAGGCATTTAATGAAAAAAAGTTAATTTTTAAAAGAAGCACATTCTTATTGGGTCAAATTTTCAAAAGCAACTTAGGAGTTGATTTTCCATGAGATCTGGGCTTCTGAGTGCCTATGTTACTTTTGAAAATGGGTACCCATTGTGTGGCAATAATGAACACATGAAATGAACATGGCTGCAACGTTTTAAACAAAAACACCTATGAAGTGTCCAGCTCTGTTTCCAGCAATCCAACTCACTGTGTTTGGTCAGCCACCCGTGCGGCCAGCCCATGGGACAGCAGCAGCAGGGATGGGGGAATTGATATGGCAAACCTGAGCGTGGAGCTGAACCTCAGTCCATCCCCTAAACGTTTCAAAGGTTTGGTTTAATTCATATACGTACCCGTCATTCACCCTGCTCCTGTCTCTCATCTCCCTCTCTACAACTCCACAAGGCCTAATAATTTAGGGAGCGGGGGAGGCAAATGTTGACTCATAGAGGGACATATTGCCAGCTTACCAGGCTTCTAGCGAGCTTGCCTAAAATGGAGTAGAATTCAGTTGCTTTCTTCTTTACTGATACAGAAGTGCAACCACAAAACTAGAAATCTCACTCTGCATGGTCAGGCTGCTCAGATGAAGATGGAACACAGGACACCAGATTCTCTAGTCTGTTGACTACACCTTCATATCAAAGGAGAAGGTGGTTGCAGGCCATGTTATGGAACCCGGTGGTCCGTTCTGCTCTTCATTTCTTTTCTTCAGATCTTCGCCTATTACAATATTGTTTATAAACAACCTAACTTCTAAGAGCAGACAATGCTGCACTGCACAGACACACGGACAAACTAAATGCCCCTTTTACAAAAAATTAAATGTAAATATATGAATAAAGAACATACTGTTCATTGTACTTGGAGTATCACTTACATCAAATACAAAGGTATCCTTGGGCGAAAGCTCTTCAAAGGTATTTACCCTCTGGGGTGGCTTCATTTTGAAGGTGTTTATGTATCTATTCAACAAACAAGCAGAAGACAGATATCAAGAGGGTTTTTTTTAGGAAACCTCAGCGGCTATGCAATAAAATGAGTTGTGCATAAATAGGGACTGTTCTTTCATTTTAATATTTTAAAATGTATTTACTTGTTTGACGGCTAAATGGTTTACATACGAAACCCATTGTATGTAAACACTCATTAACTTGTGATTCAGTGGCCATGAGGGAAGGCTTCCCCTTTTCCCTCTTCACCAGGTCTTTTATCATCTCTTCCCTCCCCACAATCTACCAGTACATACCTCTCTGCGTGACTGTGTCCATATATCACTCCCTTAGCTTTGAAGATTTCATTACTGAGCTCAGAAGCTCTAGCAGCCTCTGCTGGCCCTCATCCACAACTGATAATGTGGGGGTTATCTACCTCAGAATGCACTGCACACTCCAGAGCATGTAGACTTTCAAATCAGTGGCAGATGGTGATGGGAAGGAATGTAGTGGGGGCACCTATTGGAGGGTTATACAGAGGTAGTGCGAGATTCATGGAGAGGCAGGGAAGGACCAGATGCCATTTCAGCATGCATGGAGGAAGAGAGCAATTAAGGGTGATCTTATTTAAAAAAAGTAAAGTTTTGAGTCAGATCATGGAGATGGCAGAAAGTTCAGGGTGATTTTTAATTGTTTTCTCATCCTAATCCAAACCATGCCTGAGGAGAAGTTTCCTCTACATAGTTAATATAAAGAAAAACCTCTTGGTATTTTTTCTCTTACCCAGCATTTTCAGTGTTTTCACAGTTTGATTTTGGAATTGAAATATCTTCACTCAAATTAGAGTTGACTGAGGTGGGACTTGAGTATGCAAATCTGCTATCTGCTGTAAATATAGTATTCAAAGGGATATAGTCTTTGCCATCCTAAAAACACAAAAATATATTTAATTACAATAAAGACAGTCCAGGATGTAGCTAGTGTATATACAGTAACATATTGATGCCATTTAGTTCAGTACCTGTTGCACATTTGCTTGAAGCAGATCCCCTAACCTTTCCACCAGTTCAGAAAATCTTGGTCGTTCATTGGGGTTCCCATGCCAACAGTCCAACATGATTTGATACCTGGGAAAATAAAAACAAAATGAGCACATTTTGTGGTAACGCACGATACGTTCCTCACCGGGGCATATCAAACAGCTCCAGGATTTTTATGGTAGTGTCGTGTCACTAGATTTAATTATTGTTCCTCATAATGCATTAATCTGGAAAAGCCAGAAGGATTTCTGCATTTTAACAAGAAAGATGTCCAGCATTACCAGGGACTGTTATTGAAAAGAAAAGAGCCAATCTTCAGAAAAAGACTCCTCCTTGGGGGCAATCAGAGGATAATTTAACCAACAGCTCCTAAAAGATATTTTTTTATTCCTAGTACAGCTTTAAACCATGGTATGGAGCATTTATTATCTGGTAATGGAAGGCACCGTAAGATGACTCATATGAATGTCTCACTTCCTTGTATTGGTCAAGTCTAGTTTTCCTTCCTGCAATAAAATATTTGAAACAACAAAAAAGTTCTTAAGTGTCAGTAGGATAATAAAATTAGCCAGTAGGTTACACTTCCAGAGAGGATTAAGTCTGGTGTGTATCCTTTTACTCGTCCTTCTCCCGTTTTTTGTAACTGTTGCTATTTAGAGTCCTGTTGATGATCTCAGTACGTGGGATGCGGACAAGGCACCATAAAAACCTTCATTCTATTTCCTTTTGCATAGGGAGACACGATGCATTCGATGTCTGTGCTTTCCCCAAATGACAGACGTGCAGAATAAAGTGCATTCTGATTTCTGTGATTCATCCAGAACTGACATGATCAACAACAAAAAAATTTCTCACAGGCCTAGTATGTTGTGACTTCTTGTATTATTCATTCATCAGATACAAGTGCAGTGCATTTGTTTAAAGATTACATAGGCCAAGTGCTCTGATAGGACTCTATTGTCTAAATGTCAATTGTTGTATCTATTGAAAGCACTTCTCATCTTTATCTGAGATGAAATCAGGGCTCTGAAAGGCTCAGGTGATTAGTAACAGTGTATGGAGCCTTTCATCTCTAGGTCATCTACCCAGCGAGGCAGAGACTGAAAGTTGCTATCATTTGATGACCAATTTGGTGGCCTATGTAAAATGAGTCATCACTTTTAGTCCAATTCCTAATGGATTGTTGTCTGCATAGTTGATAAAACTGTTGAAGACCGCAGAAAGGCCAAGGACTAAAAAAGCCTGGAGACCCTTTCACCTTTCCTTACTGTTAGAAGTGGTCTCCAGAAAAGCTGGGGGGATGCTTGAACTGTTACTGCCCAAGTTAATAAAATGATAATACTTGGCACTTGTATGGTGCTTCTCAAGCAGATATGTTAATCATTATCAAACTTGGATGGATATAAAGAGGATATCCACGGATTTGCATGGCTCTGCATATAGGAAAAGTAAACTCACATTTCTGATGTTGCATATTCTGGGGCCCGCATCCTTGTGCCTTCTTTTAATCTGCTGCAGAAGTCTTCATCTATTTGCACCCCTGGATAAGGAGAAGCACCTAAAGGTAACAGTGTATGAATCAGTACTTGGACCGAGGTAGGTAGATTAAGTGTCTATACATGTATAGTTCTAGTGTTATACCACTGAACACATAGTCAAGGGGCCTGATCTTGTAAGAAACCAAGTGCCTTCAACTCCCATGGATGCCAACCCAAGTTACAGGCATTTAGGCCCAGATCCTCTAAGGCAGGGCCGGCTCTAGGTACCAGCAAACCAAGCACGCGCTTGGGGTGGCACAACTCTAGAGGCGGCATGGCGGCATTCCCGGGATGGCACTTCGCTCTGGGGTGGATTTATTTATTTATTTATTTTGCTTGGGGCAGCAAAAAAAACTAGAGCCGGCCCTGCTCGAAGGTATTTTAGAATCTTCGCTTCCATTGAAATCAATGTCCCAAGCTGTTGACAGCAATGGAAGTGAGGAGGCTAAATATCTTTGAGGCTCTGGGTCTGGGTCTTTTGAGGCTCTTGCTGGATCAGATCCATGAGTATTAGCAGCACTTGGCTGGATTTAAAGGAAACGAGCAATTCAGTTTTAAAATAGATACTCAATAAAAGGAAATGCGATTTATCTTCTCTTTATACCTAAGAACTGTTAGATTCCTCAATATATACAAATACTGCCCTAAATTCTAATAGACACAGTCTCACCAACTCCAAATGTGCACACAGCATGAGTCAGCCTAAAAAATCATGACATTGGTTTATCAATCGTGATTTTTTTAAAAATAAAAATACAGCAACATTTGGGTTCTTTGCCTTTTGGTTTCTGAGAGCATTTAGGGTGCACTCGGGCCATTCAAACTTTTCTCCACAACCAAAAAGACTTTGAAACTTACTTTAAAAAAAATGAAAGCTGAGGTTCTCAAATAATTACTTGAGTCCAGGAGCTGGGGCTTTGAGAGAAACACCAAACATTGCCATAAAACCACCAGAGTCGGCAGCACTGCCAACAACGTGTATTCAAACTAGTCAATGATTGGATGAGGGACTGCCTGGGGCTGTTTCCTCTACTGTTGTGTCAGTCTCTGTGTTGGACCCAATTAAGATTCTTCTCTTCTGAATGCTGTTGTTTCCCTTTCAGTATTGATTCTGTAGCCTACAGTTTTCACTTAAAAAAACATTGCCTCACACAGGGTTTTTATTTCAGATTCTGCGCTCTAGTTCGTTCCACGGCATCCGTTTCAATGTTCATTCGTCTGCGCCTGCCAGTGTAAGTAGGAAGCAGCTGTGAACGGTGAAGTGCTGACATTGTGTTGCTGAAGGGTAATTGTGGCTGGTAGATTTTTCAAAGAGTGGAAATAGACGGTGTCATTTTAAGCACATCTCAACACAGTGAAATTAAAGAGGTTCTGTTTACTGGGGCATTTTTGGTTTTGACTAGGTTTTTATTTGCTCTCAAAGGAAAAGTCAAAACCGATTAGGGGATTCTAAATCATTTGGAGCCAAATCCTAGACTCAGTGAGGTCAATTACACACTTCTAATGACTTCAGCAGGATCAGGGTTATGTCCTACGGGAATATTACGTGCATAGCAAAGGATCAGCGCTGCAGAGTTCACTTGCATGCATAGTCTCAGACTTCAGCATAACCATTCTCTTGGAGAAAAGGCTACAAGACTGGGCCCTAAGAGTTACACTGAGGGTCAAATCCTGCTTGCCTTATTTGCACAGACCCAGGGGTATTTACATATTAAAATGAAATGTTCAAACATTGACTTTACTTTCCTGTCAAGCCCTCAGTCTAGGATTCTGTGTTTCCCTTTCAAACAAAGCACCTGAAACTAGTCAGGCTGTGTTTGCCTCAGTGGATCAACTGTCATCTTATAGGGCGTGTCTTTGCAGTGAGTGACAGAGAGTCTCGGAGCCCAGCTCACCAGACTTGACCTTGCAGGGCTTGGGTTACTGCGCTACAAATAGCTGGGGAGACATTTCGGGTTGGTCTGGAACTCAGGATCTGAAGTCTCAGGAGTGGGAGTGGGCTTCAGAGACTGAGCTCCAGATCAAGCCACAACATCTACACAGCTATTTTTAGTGGAGTTCTGTGAGCCCAAGTCTGTAGACCCAGGTTCTAAGACTCGCTGTCATACATTCCATAGATGTACCTATAGGAATTCTGAGCCGTGGTCTTGGAGGGTAAATAAAGGAGAAACTGTTCAAATATTTCGGTTATCTAGTTATAATTTGTAACCTGGCACCAAGATTCAGTTATCTATTGGAGGTCTTACAAAGTATGTATCTTCACATTTCAGTTAGAATCATAGAACCAGAGGGTTAGAAGGGACCACAAGGGTCATCTAGTCTAACCCCCTGCTAAGATACTGGATCTGTTGTATCTAAACCATCCAGGACAGATAGCTATCCAGCCTCCTTTTGAAAACCTCCAGTGAAGGAGCTTCCACAACCTCCCTAGGCACGTCTGTGCTATTGTCCTACTGTTCTTACAGTTAGGAAGTTTTTCCTGAGATTTAATCTAAATCTGCTAAGCTGTAGCTTGAATCCATTGTCTCTTGTCCTGCTCTCTGTGGCAAGAGAGAATATTTTTTCTCCATCTTTTTTTATGGCAGCCTTTTAAGTATTTGAAGATCGCTATAATGTCCCCCCCTTAATCTCCTCTTTTTCCAAATTAACATATCCAGTTCCTTCAGCCTTTGCTCATATGACTTGCATTCCATCCCTTTGATCATTTTTGTCACTCACCTCTGGATCCCTTCCAGTTTCTCTACATCCTTTCTATACATTGGTGACCAAAATTGGACACAGTACTCTAGCTGAGGCCTAACCAGTGCCAAGCAGAGTGATACTATCACCTCCCATGACTTGCATGCTATGACTCTGTTAATGCAACCCAAAATTGCATTTACTTTTTTTGAAACAGCATCGCATTGGAGACTCATGTTGAGATTGTGATCCACCACAACTCCCAGATCCTTCTCAGCAGTGCTGCTGCCCTCCAGTAATCCCTGTATTTGTGCATTTGGTTTTTCTTCCCTAAGAGTAGCACCTTACCTTTTGTTTTTTGTTGAATTTCATTTTGTCTATAGCTCAGTTCTCCAATTTATCAAAATCCCTCTGAATTTTAGCTGTATCCTCAAAGGGTGTTTGCAACCCCCTAGCTTTGTGTCATCTGCAAATTTGACTGTATGCTCTCTATTCCTACATTCAGGTCATTAATACAGATGTTAAATAACACTGGACCCAGAACAGAACCCTGTGGAACCCCACTTGAGACCTCCTTCCAATCTGACATGTCCATTAATAGTTACTCTGTTTGTGGTTGTTTAACCAATTATGAATCCACCTAATGGTAGTTCTACTGAGCCCACACTTCTCCAACCTGCTTATGAGAATGTAATGTGGGACCAGGGCCGCCGAGAGCAGGTTCAGGCTCCAGTGAAAAAATTTTTTCGGGCCCCCCAGCAAGGGCGGACCAGCTAAACAGGACCGACGAGAGGGGGGAAGCCGGGCCCCATTCCGGACCGCCGGGCCCCGGTAATTTGTACCGGCTTCCCCCCCACTCTTGTCGGCCCTGTGTGGGACTGTCAAAAGCCTTGCTGAAGTCCAGGTATGTCATGTCCACCGCATTCCCTTTATCCACCGAACTAGTTACCTCGTCAAAGAAGGAAATCAAGCTGGTTTGGCATGATTTGTTCTTTGTAAATCCATGCTGGCTGCTAGTGATCGCTCCTTCATCCTCCAGGTATTTGCAAATTGAATGTTTTATACATTGCTCTAGTAGCATCCCAGGTATCAAAGTCAGGCTGACTGGTCTATACTTCCCCAGCTCCTCCATTTCCCCCTTTTTAAAGATGGGCACTATGTTCACCCTTCTCCAGTCATCCATGAGTTTGCAAATATTATTGCCAGTGGCTCTGAGATTTCTTCAGTTAATTTCTTCACCACCCTGGGGTGAATAGCATCAGGCACTGCTGAATTGTATTCATTCGAATTGGTCAGAAGATCTGTGACATCTTCTTTACTTATTCTGATCTGCATCCCTTCCCCTTCATTGTCTATGATAACTTCACTAGTCATCCAGTCACATGTTATTTTTTGTGTGAAGACTGAAGCAAAGTCGGCATTGAGCAGCTCCATCTTCTTATTACCTTCCGTTACCAGCTCACCTTCTCTATTGAGGAGCAGACCCACACCATCCCTGATCTTTCTTTATGGTCTGACATTTGTAGAGCCCCTTCATGTTGTCTCTAACACTCCTTGCCAGCTGCAATTCATTCCTTGCCTGGGCTTTCCTGATTCTGTTCCTACATGCTCGTGCTATTCCCATGTATGCTTCCTTAGTGACATGCCCCTCCTTCCATTTCCTGTATGTGTCCCTTTTGGGTTTTAGATAGCTAAAATGCTCCTCGTGCAGCTACACTTGCCGCCTGTGGCTGTTCATTGGTCTCATGTGGTTCTCCATGAAATTGAACATACAGCTACACACACACAACATAGATCATATGTACCTAGGATCAAAGGACTGAGCCAAGGCCAGTTGAAGTCAGCAGGCATTTTTCCACTGATTTAAATGGGCTATGGATTAGACCCTAACTGTTAATTCTCTAATTTCCATAATATACATTTAAACCTACCCAAGGAAAATATTTCCCACAGCAATACCCCATAAGACCACACATCACTTTTCGTATTGTAGATCTTATCAAATATGGATTCTGGAGCCATCCACTTAAGGGGAAGTCGTGCCTATAACAAAATGGAGAAGCCAGATAATTATTTTTAGTGGATTCAAAATTCAACCAGAGATGATAAAAAATATATAACCATGTGAATAGTTAACAGCGGAGCAGGATTTTATTGTATTGTTTTACAGACACCAAGAATACAATGAGCACTCAATCAACTAGAACATTTTATTCTCTCTTTTGCCAGGTAATTTGTTTTTCTATTTAAAATGAAATGAATTTTCCATCTACTCTATGTGGTGTAAAAAAATTTAAACTGAGAAGCCTATTACATTTTAATAGGGAGACATTTTCAATTATTCAAACAATCATTCTTGGTGCCTATTTAGTACTCTAAGTCTTTAAAGCAATTTACAAACATTAACTCCTGGAAGGTAGGTAAGATAAGTCTTGATTCTGCCAAGAGAACCACGTGGGTGGATCCCAGAAGCCACACCAAGCTCCATTCGCTTCAATATGCACAGGCACAGTTTGCCTGCACAGTTTTCACTGTATGATCAGGGCCATATTGGGTATGTCTACACTGCAGCTGGGAGCAAGCCTCCCAGCCCCGGTAGAGAGAGACATGCTAGCTCAGCCTGATTTTACAGGTGGGAGGCCAAACTTACTCCTGGCGCAACTCCATCAACTTCAGTGCAGTTATGTTAAATCTACCCCAATGTCACTAAGAGCGGAATTTGTCCCTGTGCATGTACACTGAGGGACACGGACCCCTTTTGGCATAAATGATTGCTTTCAAGAAAGCATCTCACTTTGACTGGCTTACTTGGTCAGGCTAGCCAAGAAACAAATGCCAACATGTAAACTATTAAAAGACCAGAGCTGTGAAATGGTCAGCATTTCCGAGCATTGTTTTTAAGGATGCAAATGGTCACTGTATATACAACACATCTGGATTGCTCATCTTCACATAAAATCTACGATAGCTTTCAGACCCTTTTAAGTGCAGGGAATGTAAACATTTACAGACCATTTTAATGAACAGTTTAAAATGATACATTATGAACAACTGGACAAACAAACCGAATGTTGACTTACGTCTCCCTTTCTCACATAATCAGGATTCTTATAAATATCTCTTGCAAGGCCAAAATCACAGATCTTCACTACATTGTTCTCAGATAAAAGGACATTTCTGGCTGCCAGATCACGATGAATACACTATAATAAAACAGTTGAACAATCAAACTGCATTTCCTTAATCCTACCCACAAATTTCCTGAATCTTTCCGTTTCCTTTTTTTAAAATTATTATTATTCGAAAGATCATATTAATATTTTCTTAAGGAAGTTGACAAAAGTTTATATGAAGTTATGTAAACAATGGGCAGTTCTTCACAAACAAACATTTTTCCAGACCAAAAAGTCATGAGTCTTTAATTTGTTACATATTACCAAGGTAGGCATTAAACAGTTTTGTGCTCTGTGGCTAATATATCTTGAAAAAAAAATTCTCTGAATGAATCAGCTTCAACCACAGTCTTCCACCTTAATCCTGTGTTTATAGTATGAAGACTTGAATAAACACATGCTTATATTTAGAACATCAAGAGGGAAGCCACCCTTCCTTTGGGAGTTCTGCCAAGGAAAGGTGTCAGTAAAATACAGACATAATTTCACCTCTCCTGAGTCTGATTCTGCTGGAGAGGAATATCCAAAAGGGTAACACTGACCTTTCTGGATGACAAGAACTCCATGCCTCTAGCCACCTGAAAACTGTAAGAAATAAGATCTTCCATAGTGAGGGGCCATTTGTAAAAGTCGTCAGAATCTGGAAGCAATTTAACACATACTAAGTTAATAAGGTGTTTTTCCTAACTGCCGCTGTTACCCAGTAAGTTCACTCTTAGTAGAGTGGTGCTTGGACATCAACCCACTGCCACCACCAACAAAAATAGTATTTGCTTTATACTCTGTTACTCCAGTATTTTTCCCAAAGATAAAGAGAGTCAAGAAGAAACAGTCACACATTTTCCTGTCAGATTAAGTAACCCAGTAAATAATCTTTTTTTAAAAAACTTCTAGCTTCTGGACATGACGCTGTGAGCATCTCCCATGGATGTTTATTACGGTATAAATGAGGAAAAATTTTCAGAGATGCAGAGTACATTGTAAAAATATCACAGACTGTGTAGGAACAGGAAGGAATTAATACCTACCCTCCTCTTCCTCCTCCACATCACTCAGACTTTTATCTTCCTGAAATCCGGAGCTTGCTAAGCTCTCGCTGCTGGTGACACTAGCCAGCCTTTGTTTTTTGCCTTCCACCAGCTCAATATCTTTTTTCTCTTTCATCTGTCCTACTTGCAATGACGCATCCTTTAAACAAACAGAGGGAGTAAGAGATACTGTGTCAAAGTTGCAGGAGCTGGATGAATGAAATCAGTTCAGCCAATGAAATAGTCTCATCTGTGATCTGTTACTAAAATCTTCCTCTTCCCTCTGTGGGTGTGATGCTCACATAGGCAAGCACGGTCTCAAGAATGGCTGGTATTGGACTACTCATGTAACTAAGTGCCCACCAACACAAATAAGGTTGGCACTATTGGGCCCCATGGTTGTGACAAAGAAAGAACCCACTAAACTGAGTGAAACCAGCAGATTCCACTGCAGGGAGTATGGTGTGGAGGCACAAGGGATCCACAATCTTTTATTCTTGACGTTCGTATTCTCCATGCATTTTAAAAAAAATAGTTTTAAACCTTTGGAAACTTTCCTAGCCGCATCTCTTGCATGTTCCTATCAGCACTGATATCAGGGGGTCATGCTGCTTTTCCTGTGCTTCTGTTCCCTAAACCAAAGCTCTAAACCCACCCATCGCTCAGCGTGAATGATCTTGCTTGCATAGAGGGAGGACACCCATTGAAATACAAAGCATCTGCTTCTTTACCTTGTTGGGGAAGAAAAAATTCCTTTTGCTTTTCAGGTAGTTTGATAAGTTTCCATATTTGCAGTATTCAACAATCACCATCAGAGGCCCTGAGCAGAAGTCAAGAACATTTTCAGTGGCGTAAAATAAGATATAAGAAATGAGTTCTGAGGAACAGCGAAATCTCTCCTGCACCCAACTAGCCCTAGTTCCCAGCATAACAATTAGCAATACATTTTAATGTAGAGGAATCCATGCCTGAAGGACTCTGGACACCTTCACAAAATAATAACGGTGCTGAAAATTAGGGATGGGCCAACACAAAACCCTGGATTTGGGTTCTCATTAAAATTTTGCAGCCCCAGCACATCTCTACTAAAACAAAATAGGGTGATGTATCCAGAAGGAATGATTTCTCACTTACTGGCCACTTATACTACGTCTACACTGCAATTAGACACCTGTGGCTGGTCCAAGCCAGCTGACTCGGGCTTGTGAGGCTCGGGCTAAGGGGTTGTTTAGCTGCAATGTAGACGTTTCATGCTGCAGCCTGAGCTCTGGGACCCTCCTACTTTGCAGGGTCCTAGAACCCGGGCTCCAGCCTGAGCCCAAATGTCTACCCCACAATTAAACAGTCCCTTAACCCAGGTCAGCTGGCATGGGCCAGCCATGAGTTTTTAATTGCAGTGTAGACATACCCTCTGTATCAGTATATCTCAAGAATGAAAATTCAGAGTCAGTGGCCATTTCTGAAAACCCCTGCCTCTTGTCCTTCCTATACGATACTTAATCTAGTCAGCACTTCTAGTCCTGCTGATCTCAATTGCTGGGCTTAGGGCAACAAGTGGTCCCTTATTTAGGATGCTCCTATATTCAAGCCTTTAAATACTAAGACCAAAAGGAATGTGTAAAAAAGGGGAAGGGGCCAGCAGTTATTTGGGTAAATCTGACTCCTTGTTTTAGCTGAGGGTGGACAGAGCTCATCCATGTGAAACTGACAGAACAAGCCAACAGCTGGCCCCTGGATGACATTACAAAACCGACACAGTCAAAAGACTATTATCCAGAGAATATCTCAATCCATGTTTAGCACAGTACAAATTCTTTTACCACCATTTTTTGTGCAAGCTCCTAGCAGGTTCACAATATTAAGATGATGCCCAATGTGTATCAGGATTTTCAGCTCAGTCATCAGCGCTTTGTATTCACTTGCTGTGGCTCCTTCTGCGAACACAAAATAATGCCAGTGTATAAAGATAGTTTCATTTGGGGATCTATGCCACCACCTACCAATTGTCCAGGTTTTACACACGAAATAATTGTCATCCCTGGATACACTTCCATGTATTTGTGTTCTCTTTTCTACCCCTCCCTGCCTAGCTGCCTTTTAATTGCAGTGAGACACATAAAGAATTAGTCACTGCTAACTTCCTCCCAGTATTATATTTAACAGTGTGCTGGGTCAGCTTTGGTGCTGTGTAGGGGTAGGAGGGTTGGTCTGGTAGACTCGGCTCAAGGGACTTGGGATCAGCACCTGGACCAAAACCAGACTTCCTGTGTGATCTCGTGCAAATCATTTAATTCACCTTGTGCCTCAGGCCCCCACTCTGTCAAATGGGGATAGCGCTGCCTTCCATCACAGCGGTGCTGAGGATAACATCCATGAGTGTGAGGTGCTCAGATACTACAGTGCTGAGGCCATATAGACAGACAGATATGGGTATTCTACAGATATCTTCTCCCAAATCCCCGACTGGCATTATGGAGCTGAAAATCAGTGTTTCACAAGAATCCTAAAGCCATGGACTATCCAGCTGACTATTCTTAGATCTTCAAGCACATACATTCACATGCTGGCCAATCCATTCTGTTACTAAGGGTTAGATTCTAAGCTGGCTGACATAGGCTACCCACCCTTTGGGATCAGGTGCACAGGGATAAGGGACTTTGCACAGCTCCTTACTCCCCACCACTACAGGTTGGAGAGGAGTGAGTGAAGTCTTGGCTCCAGTCACCCACCCAACATGCTGACCAGAACTGCTGAGTTGGCATGGGGCTGGGTGGGCAGTAGTTTATTGCTGGTGTAGGTCAGCAGAAAGTTACCACACCTCTGGAGCAGTGAGGAACAGGAAGGGAATTGTATTACCCTAACCCACAATTCCTTCCTCCAGGATGCTCCCATGAAGCACAGCAGCAATGCACCACCCCCTACTAAGGTATTCGACTTAGTAATGCACAACATTTTCATTACAAAATGAACACCGTACAATACCAATATGGCACATGCTAAATGGATTAAGAACTGGCTAAATGATAGATCTCAAGAAGTGGTTGCCAATGGGGAATTATCATTGAAATGGGGTGTTTCTAGTGGGGTTCTGCAGGGATTGGTACTTGGCCTGATGCTATTCAACATTTTCATCAATGATCTGGAAGTAAAGATAAAATCACGACTGATCAAATTTGCAGATGACACAAAGATTGGCAGAGTGGTAAATAATGAGAAGGGCAGGGCACTCATACTGAGTGACCTGGATCACTTGGTAAGAGAGGCCCATTCAAATAAAATGTGTTTTAATACACGCAAATGCAAAGTTTTGCATCTAGGAACTAGGAATGCAGGCCAGACCTACAGAATTGGTGGACTGTATCCTGGAAAACTGATTTTGAAAAGGATCTTAAGGTCATAGCAGACAAACAACTCAACATGTGTTCCAGTGCTGTGCTATGGCAAAAAGGGATAATGCAGTCCTTAGAAATATAAACGGGAGTGGGAGTAGGGATGTGATTTTACCTCTACGCAGCATCGGTGAGACTGTGCACTGTTCTGGTATCCACATTTTTAAAATGACACTGAGAAATTGAAGAGAGTGCAGAAAAGGACCCCAAACATCATTTAGGGGCTGGAGAAAATGCCTGACAGAGAGAGGCTTAAAGAGCTCAGTCTGTTTGGCTTTTCAAAAAGAAGATTGAGAGGCAACTTGATTAGCAGGTAATGACCTTCACGGGGAGCAAGTACTAAGTGCTAAAGGGCTCATAAATGGAGCTGAGAAAGGCATAACAAAAAGCAATGGCTGTAAGCTGAGTTAAAAGGAGAAATAAGGCACAAATTTCTAACAGGGAAGGTGATTAACCATTGGAACAAACTACCAAAAGAAGTGGTAGATTCTCTACCTCTCAGTATGTTCTGTGGCCTGCGATGTGCAGGAGGTCGGACTAGATGATCATGATGGTCGCTTCTGACCTTAAAATCGATGAGTCTATGTTATTGGGCTTGATACAGGGATAACTGGGCAAAATTTAATGGCCTGCGTTATTCAGGAAGTCAGATTAGATAATATGAGGGTCTCTTCTGGCCTTAAACTCTATGAAACTATTAATCGTACTATGGGCTGTGTTCTTGGGATACACTGTAGCCCCCAAACCACTCTTCCCTTTTTATTTTTCCTGGTGCTTGCACTAGTGGGGGCCAGATTTTTAAATGTGCTCAGAAGCAGCAGCAACCAGCTGCGGAGTGCGTCTGAAACCCTGGCCCACATGACGTTTCACCAGCACTTTCACTAGAACCTTGTGTTTCAGTTTAAGGGCTCGCCATTTAGCTTGAAAAGTCGGATCTAAACTGAAACGTGAGCTATACAGCCTTCGTGGGCGTTCAGAATAAACTCTTGCTTTTGAATGACACGCAGAACAAGGCAGGGGAGCGGGGGAAGGGGGTAACCATTGCAGTATATGTTCCAACACAGCCCTGCAGCAGAATACCTTTCAGCATTTTCACAGCAACTATTCTGCACGTGGTGGAATTTTTAATTCCAAAAGCAGCTGCCTCTACCACTTTTCCAAACGCCCCACATCCAAGTGACTTTCCTGTACAGAAAACAAATTGTGGAGATACACATATGTAAACAAACGAACTTGTGGTCATTGAAACCATTCATACATATTGAATAACAAACTGTGCTCTGCAAATCTTCCTAAGTATATTTTCACAAAAAGATAACGCTCTATGGTCACTTTTTAATGGGCTCCCACATAGGTGAACTAGAATGTGGTCAGAAAAAGTGACTCTAAACAAATGCCACTCTTAGCAGTATTTGCAGTATTGTTGTAACCATGTTGGTCCCAGATTAGAGAGACAAGGTGGGTGAGGTAATAATTTTTTTTGGACCAACTGCTGTTGCTAAGAGACAAGCTTTCCAGCTTACACAGACCTGAAGAGGAGCTCTGTGTAGCTCGAAAGCTTGTCTCTCTCACCAACAGAAGTTGGTCCAATAAAAGATTTTACCTCACCCAGCTTGTCACTCTTATCAGTGGATGTATGTTTGCTTCTGAGCCTCTCTCTGCAGTTTGCTGACAAAACCAAGTTTTGTACTCCTCATTACAGCACTATTATCTCTGTAGCAAGGGCCTTGTGGGGTCTCATGCGGCGCGGATAAAGCACACGACCAATGTGGTTGCAAGCTGACTCAAGCTGACTCCAACTCTGTTTATTACAAGCTTTCTTTCATAGTCTTTCTTAACATTACATAACACAATTAGGCTATAATTACACATCTACCGATTGGACAAGAAGGAGAATCATGTGTTTATCACATGTATAGCCCCACACCGATTGGTTCAATTGTTCCTTACATAAGGCCTCATCTTATATAACCACCAGGGGGCCTTACATAAGGCCTCATCTTATGTAACCACCAGGGGGCCTTACATAAGGCCATGATTTATTGCCAGGCAAGTGTCCCATCGTGACCCTTACCCTCTCATGGAACTTTACATCCCCACAGGGCCTGATCCAAATCCCATTGATCTCGCTGGGCTGCGGATCAGGCTGCAGAAGAGTAAGTTATATTCTGCCCAAACTGCCTAGCGCCATAGCCTAATTCTCTCCAGACTGGGCCAACAGCTGGCTGAGGCTTTGTTTGGTAGCCTTTTTGTAGGCCACACTTTCCTTATGTAAGGTACCAGCCGTGCAAATGGGACCTTTACATGTATGTGAGCTGAGGTTCACGGGGGCTTTGTGACAGGAGATGCAGAGCCACAAACACTGGGTCACATGGGAGTGACCGTAAGGTTTCCAAACAAGCCAGTCCGCCCCATTCTGCAGTATGGCTGTGTTACCCCTCCCACCACACCTGCTTCTCCGGGCAGCTTTGGGCCTCATGCTGCAGGATCAGCACGTGTCAGAGAGCCGCCCGCTCCCCCACATATCACGTGCCTTCCGGCAATGTGGGATGCACAGACCATTCCATTTCTCCAGGGGGGTTCCAATTTTGGGTGCTCTCACATGGGCTCCCTGTCGGGAATCTGAAGCCCCTCCATCACCCCCCCACCCCAAGGCAGACGTAAACACAAAGTGGGGGCGAGACGTACAACCCAGCTACGCTCTTAGTCTCTCAGGGTTGCTCCACCCTGCTGAGAGCACGGCAACCAGAAATAAGTGGGTGATGCCTCTCACGTTAACTCCTGTCAGACCCTTGAGTGCAGAGGATGGAGTAGGTAGGGGCCGAGTGCCTTACAGACCCTGCGTGTGCACTGGGGAGGGGCTGTCACAGAGGGAGCTTCATGTATGGTGACAGCACAAGCACCAGCATCAGTGGCACAGTAGGGCCTGGATTTAGGGAGCTGGGCAGGCAGGACTGAAACAGCCCCCTCGACCCCAGAGAGGCAGCCAGGCAGAGGCTCCCCTTAGAGGAACCAGGGGACTCAGGGTCACGCCTGCTCATAGCCTGGGTGGGCTCCAGTGCTATCAGTGATGACACCATGGCACTTTATGTGCTGCGACTGAGATGGTGTTGCCGGCTTCTGCAATTTTATGACAAATCTCACAACATCCACTGTTCTTTCTAAAGCCCCAGCTGCTGGAATCACAAATTTGTATGAGAATCTCAGCTTTTGTTTTTTGTTTGTTTTAAAAAGAGTCAGATTCTAGCCCTCATGGTTGTGGAGAAAAGCTTGAAAACACGACCTGAGCACACCCTAAAGGCTCAGAGACCAGAACGCGAATAAAAATAACCCACATTTATTATTATTATTATTATTACCAAAATCCTCATGACTGTTATGTCAATCTCAGGATATTTGGGGACCTGACTCCTGATTTTTGAGCATTTGGTGCTGGCAATACTGATTTCTCCCTCTCCCTCCACCTTCACAGCGGGGTCTGGGCTCCTCACTCCTCTTTCAGTGGCTGATGGAGGTTCCGATAGGTGACAGGATGTCAGCAAATAATATTTTTAAAAATCACAAACCCAAGTGTTTAACTTCAGCTTGATTTCTGCTTCAGTTTCACTAGGAGTTAAAGGCCCCTTAATGCCCATTAAGCTTTATTTTTACTGATTTTCCAGCATGCCTGTGACTGTAGTAGAACAATTGATATGATGGTGAGCGAACAAGGGTAGAACATAAAGACAACTTTTTCATTCAAAATAAAAGGATAGAAGATGTAACAGGGAGAATGTATATTCATCAAATATGTAAACTGAGACATTGCATTATTTGCATAAGATCTCTCTGTTTCTGGACCTTTAGTCTTAACAGGTAGGACGATGCAAAAATCGAGCCACTGCTTTGGTCACCACAGTTGTAAAATGACACACACAAGCACATCCCTCTGCAGATGTTAGGAGCCCAGGAGAGTTGAGCTGTGCTCTTGCAGACCTCAGGAAGTAAGCAGAAAGGAGGGAATTGTCCACCCACCCTTCCAGCCCAGTTCTCCCTGTCCCCCGTCAAGACTATTTTAAATAAGGAACTTCTAAGACAACCCTTGATAAGATAGAGCGAAGGAACAGCTCTATGATGTAAGCGTGTCACTTGCCAAGAACACTGGAATTTTACAAAAACAAACAAACACATAATTCCAAACAACCAAACATTAGAAAATCAAAATTTGGAGTAAATATTTTTGTCTAGGAATTGGCACACTGTTTTTTTAAAATACGGTAGGACCTCAGAGTTACGAATATCAGAATTATGAACTGACCAGTCAAGCACACACCTCATTTGGAACTTGAAGTACACAATCAGGCAGCAGCAGAGACCAAAAAAAAAAAAGCAAATACAGTACAGTACTGTGTTAAACACAAACTACTAAAAAAACAAAGGGAAAGCAGCATTTTTCTTCTGAAGTAAAGTTTCAAAACTGTATTAAGTCAATATTCAGTTGTAAACTTTTAAAAGAACAACCATAACATTTTGTTCAGAGTTACGATCATTTCAGAGTTATGAACAACCTCCATTCCTGAGGTATTCGTAACGCTGAGGTTCTAGTGTCTTGCAAATAATGAAGAAATTTGTGAAAACCAGTCTACTAATGGACAATTTATAAATAGAAAAAAAAAGAGTTGGAATCATCCAATAAAAACTGTTCACTGCTAACAGTTAAATTATGATAATACAGTGGTAAAAACCAACAGCAAATAAGAAACTGTTGGTTTAATGTACATTTAAATGGAGTAAAAGTAAGTACTTCAGTTTTGCATAGTTAACAGGGCCGGCTCCAGGCACCAGACGAGAAAGCACGTGCCTGGGGCAGCACATTGTACGGAGCGGAATTCTGGCCAATTTTGGGGCGTCCAGCCCAGCCCTGCAGGGGCACAAACTAGCGATCCCCGCCGCTCACCGTGCCGCCGGGCTCCCTGGGACGCGCCACTCCCCGTCGCCTGCACCGGCCTCCACCTCCCGCGCCGCTCTGAGCCTGGCCCGGCCGAGCCGCCTTTAAAGGAGCGGCTGAGCCAGCACCTCCTGCAGCCCCCGGGGGCTCTGCCTGCCCAGCCGGGAGAGACAACCCAAGGCCGGAGGGCTGCCCACGGGCGGAGGGAGCAGGCGGGTGCTGCCCTTCACCCCCCTGCAAGCCACCTTGACCGCCCTCCACGTGCTCCCTGGGGCGGCAAAAAAGCTAGAGCCGGCCCTGATAGTTAAATATTTTATATTCTATTCTGTTATATACACAAATCTATACATTCTAATGATCAGTCCAATTTTTTAAAGGAGGCTGTTGGAGGCACATAGCATATTTCATAAGGGCATTGAAGAACATGAAATAGAGCACTGTGGAAAAAATCTGCAGCACATATACAAACCAGTAAGTATATGTTCCCTCCCGGCTTTGTGAAAAAGTGCTGCATTTCTACTGGCAAAAACTAGGAACTGTTCACATCTGCCTGGCAGAACCTGACTCTCAGGTTCTGTAGAACATGTAGGTTCAGAATCAAGAATGCTGTTTAAAATAAAAAGCTACCTGGGCTTTCTACATCCAGTTTCTAAACCCAATCCCTCAAAAGGGCTTAGGGCTAGATCTACAAAGGGGTTTAGGTGTCTTCCTACCACTTTAGGCACTTAAATCCAAAATGCATACCCTCAAAATCCCTGCTCAGCTGCCACCTAAACTTGTAGGCATCTAATGTCCCTGAGCACCTACATTTCTGCTGATAAAGTCCTTAAATGCCTAAAAATCTGTCGCTGAGCATGCACAAAGTTGGCTGACCCAGCTCACACCTGTAAGCCCCAGTGGGATCCTCATCTAGACATTCCCCTATCTCACCTGCACAGCCTGATCCAGAAGGCATGCTCAGAGGCTGCCCGATAGATTGGGCCTTGTACAAAATGCCAGAGGAGAAGGGGGTACCTTCCTTTAAAACTTACAACTCTAGCCCAGTGGTTAGAACACTAACCAAGGATGTAAGAGATGTTCAAATCCCCCTCTTCTTCCCTCCCTCCCTGAAGTGGAGCAGCAGACTGAACCCAGGTGTCCCAGCTCCCAGTTGAGTGACCTGAGCTATGGGGTATTCTGGAGTTGACAGGTTTTTAGGTACGTATGGCACTTTATCATTAGAAAGAAAGGCACCTAGGGAATTTAGGCAGTGTGACAGTCTGTATCCCTATATTCACCCTTTTTACAAAACTATAATGGATTTTTTACGAAGTATGCCTGGTGAGGTATCATTTGAAAATTCATAATGTGCTGATCGTTATTGTCCTGGTAAAATACGTGTGGCAACACTGTATGTAAAATTATAAGATTCTACTGTATAACATTACAGAGGGTTATTCCAAGTTTAGAAAAGCAGGCACAAACCGATTCTTCAAAGACAAGAGGCAAACTGATTCCTCAGCCAGGCATCAACAAAATCAGATGGACTATCACTTGGTAGGAAAAAGGGTGTGAGCAAGAAATTTACATCTTGGCAAAGAAACAGCTGCAAGTTCCATCTCCCCAGACTTTGTCTCCTGAACCCCAGCTGGAGATAATTCTCAAAGAAGAGGAAAAGGATAAAAGGGAAGAACAGAGACCCCAAATGTTCTCCCCCTTCATCTCTACTCATGGCATCAACAACACCTGAAGGACAAGGAAATTAACACTGAACTTGGGGAGGAGTCCTGGCTGAAAGGATTCCAGCCAGTAAGACTGCTAACGCATGTGGTGAGCGAAACCTTTGCTTTGAATTCATTTAGCTTGTTAAGTTAGATATTAGTCTGCAATTTACCTTTTATTTCTTTGTAACCAATTCTGACTTTTATGCCTCATTACTTGTATTCACTTAAAATCTCTCTTTCTGTAGTTAATAATACACTTGTTTTATCATTTTATCTAAACCAGTGTGTTTGGATTGAAGTGTTTGGGGAACTTCAATTGAGACAACAAGGTTTGTGCATATCATTTTCTATTAATGAAATGATGGACTTTATACGAGTTTGCATTGTGGAGGAGAATGCTGGGCAGTACAAGACACACATTTCTGGGGAAAAGTCTGGGACTGGGAATTTCGCTGGTGTTGCCCGGCAGTGTAATTCATAGTTGGCTGGCACTCAGACTGTATATCTGGGGGTGATTTACATGCTGAAGGCTGTGTGTGGGCAGACTAGACGCGGTTGCTCTCACAGCAAAGCAGTGTAAAGGGCACCCCAGGTTGGAGAATTGAGGGGACACAGCTGTACCCTGGGGAATATCATAGGCAGCTATAGGGTTAGGCGGCAGCTGAGTGAGGATTTTGAGGCTTTAAATTTTGGACTTAGGTGCCTAAATGTGTATCCGCATCCGATCCGTGAGCCGCAAAAATTGTCTGCAGATTTGCAAGGCTCTAAACAACTCCATAGGTCACCAAACAGCAAGCCCCCAATCCCTAACCACCCCCACTTCTCCCCAGAGGCCTCCTGTCCCACCACCTGCTCTGCCCCTGTCGTACCTCCTTCCCCACTCTGAGTAAGAAGGCTACAATCCTGGGCCCTCGTGTGCAGTGTCACTCTCTCAGTGGGTGCAGAGGAGGGCTCGGACACCCCTATGCAACTGCGAGGGCTGTAATGCATGCAGACCTGACCCAGGCAGAGAGCGGCGATAACTGCTCTCTTCATAGCACGTGCCCTTGCCACCCACTAGTTTAAATTACAACACTATACTTCTTTCAAAATGGCACTTGGCTCACTCCCTTCTGGGAGTTGTAGTTTACTTGCTCTGTCCATTCAAGCTGGGGACTACAATTCCCAGAATGTCCAGCGGGCTATTCCTTGCTGCGTGATTCAGAGAGCTGAGCTGGAGCCTGCAGGCTGTGTGACAGCCGCTCCATTCTGGTGAGTCTGAGATCCAGTGCCCTGCATAGATACAAAATTTGTATCTGCATCCAAGCTGCTATCTGCAAAAACGGTCCACGGATATAAAGCGGATACCCGCGGATTTGCAGGGCTCTAGCAATTGGTGGTGTGCTCCAATATGAAGCTGTAATCCAAGGCACTACAACCCCTGTATCCACAGTAAAACTGTGTTTAATCAGTAATTTTAATTGGCTTCATCAGTAATAATCCATTTTCCATTTTGGGATAAACTATTTAGCCACCACTTAGAAAACAAATTCGTTGCCATTTAAAGCAGCATATGGCTTCTATTCTCCCTTTAATCAGTGTGAATGCTAGAAATGTGTTTTTCCTCTGAAGAATAACCTTGATTTCATGGTAATCAAATTGAATTGATAGCTAATTCTGTTTTGCGTTATATTAAATTTTAGAGCAGATCAGGGATTCTCAGACTTTCTCATTGTGTGGAACACATTTTAAGATACAGATTGTGCCTTGGACAAACTCTCCTCCCATTTATGACAACACATAATCCTTGTGACAACAGCCACAGATGTTTACATGGAAAAGTAATATCAGGAAACTATCTAATTGACTTTTAGTGCAGGTTAGCAGATGAAAAGAAGGACCCCGTACCATGTGAGCTACCAGCTCTCCACAGACTAGCGTTCAAGTGACCACATTTTGAGAACTCTGATGCAGAGAATAATGCAGCTGAACTCTGGTTAAAATTCCTCACATTTGCTAACCCTTTCTGAGGCTAATCTAAATCCTTTAAAGTCAATGGGAATTGACTTAACTCGCTTTGGGCCAGGCAGTTTCTGTTCAGGCCCCAATTCAGCAAGATACTTAAGCACACATCTAACTTCAAGTATGTGAGTTGTCACGTTGTCATGTGCATGTCACTTTGCTGGAGCACGGTCCTAATGGAGAGTGCAGGCAGAGGCTAATCCACAAGTCATTCTTGCTATATGCTGTTGCCTCTTAGGAGCTGGGAAGGCAGGAGTTTCAAAGAGGCATTCAGTGAACATGCACAATTCATTTGACACATTCCAGATGTTCTGTTGCTCTGTAGAGGATTCCTGTTTTAAATTATTGATAAATATGAAAGTTCAGTGTGTTAAAAACAATGTGGGAAACTCACTCATCTCTGGCAGAGTTAGAGAATAGTTTTATAGTGCATAGTAGGAGTGTGTAACTAACGAAATTGGTTACTACATAGATTTCTGAATCTTTACTCTGCCTGGTGCATGAGTGGCAATAATTACAATGGGTCCCTCTATCACAACTTTAGCACTTTAATGGATGCCCTAAATTATGATTGATCATCACCAGTGGTAAGGTCATAAGATACAAAATTATATCAATGTTAAAGGTACAGGGCTGTAACTAAACACAGCCATTTGCCTTAATGCACCAAAGTTTTACAATCTAATTTAGGGGCTAGCATTTAATTTCATTTCCATTCATCTAAATTGGGAGGATGTCCCCTGAATTCAATGGAGTTAGTATGGATTGGTTTCTGTAACACCTGTAGCCTCAGGGGGTGAGGAGGAAGTCCTCCTACACCTTTGTATGGATGTTACATCAATAATATGGACTAATGGATGAGGAACATAAGGCAACTGAGATATAAACAGAGAGAATCTCTTCACACTGGTTACAATAACTATGCAGGCTGAAGACAAATAGCTAGGAAGGGAAGACACACACATCTGGTATTGGAAGAAACTATACAAGAACTATTCAAGTTTATGAGATTATTCCCCTGCAGAACTGCCAGGGTCATTGAAAGGTTGGGCTAACTGCCATGTAAATGGCACCTATGCATGTGCTAACCTAACATACCTTGCTGACCCAACTTTTCAGAATCCGGTTCTCATTCATTGTCAACATTTTTTGTTTACACCAGTTGTTTACACCAGTTCTTTCAATTTTAACTAATTCCCTGTTCTCTTTTTACTTTTCACAGCTCACCTCCAAACCTCTCTAAAAAAACAAAACAAAACCCATTTCAGACAAGTTTTCCTTGGAATTTCAGAGAACTTTAGCTAATTCTATTTCTACTTGATTCTTTCCATGTAGTTTATGCACATTGAACTCTTGATGCACTAAGACCTTTTCACAGATGAGGAGACTCCCAACAAGATTTTATGCTTCAGCATTCACAAAATAATGTACAGGTGTTAAAAATTACCATTTAAATATTTTGGCTGTACTTATTCACATACTGCTCACCCTGCACCCTGTATAGCAGGCAAATTAAGTGAGATCTGAATTGTGTGCTAGTGCAACGCACTGGTGAATGTGTGGCTGGATATGCACAGATCTTCCTCTGTGCCAAAGCCACAGAAAGTGTGAGTTTGTTACAGCTCCCAGCTAGAGATCCATGTATCTTTAGCTCAAGCTGTAGCAACTCATGCTTTTATTCTGGAGGTCCCTGATTCAGTCCACAGTGTGTCAGCCACTGTCACCTTAGCACCTTGGATTGGCTAAAGTCTAATTTGTGACTGAAAGGACATGTGGCCATGTTGCCATAGCTGAGATCAGTGCTGACGCTGGAGTTGGAGGCCCCTTAATATAAATGAGAGCTGCCAGCAGGATGTTCTCAACTTTGCAATTTGCGCCTTCCCATGGTCTGCCAGAGCTCAGACTCCTTCAGCTTAAAGGAGTACTTCAAAACCCAGGTTTTTTTTCCACTCAGGCATTTGAAGACTGGATGGCTAGGGGATGGAAGGTTCTATGGATATTTATTTAAGCATGGCCAGTCCTTTCTGTTATCTCCTATTGTGCATTTTAATGTATGGGATAGGTGCCTCATGCATAGGAGAGACACCAATCGGTCTTTTTATAAATTTGAAGAAAAGAAGTAAAACAGAGTGGGTTAGAGGAAAACTCAAACAGGACAATATGGGCTCATTTCTGCCCTCATTTGCACAGGCAGTTGCCCCTTGGTAAGTGAGAATTGAATTAAGCTATGGGAAAGATGGATGCTTAAGGTTAGGCTCCTGAGTCCATAGTTAGGCTCCTAAATAACAATACCTAAGTCTTGTATAGCGTTTTCATCAGTAGATGAATAAATACAATAAATAAGTGTGAGGTGGGACTCTGGGAGGGTCCCAGAGCTCGGGCTGCAGCCTGAGCCCGAACATGTACATAACTAAACAGCCCATTAGCCTGAGCCCTGCAAGCCTGAGTCAGCTGGCATGGGCCAGGCACAGGTGTCTAATTGCAGTGTAGACATACTCTTAGGCATTGCTGGTATACTTATAAATAACAGTACTACTAATAAAGCTCCCATTAATTTCAGGAGGGACTACTGGGTGCTCAGCACCTTTGCAATTGGCCACTTATTTAGATGCTTCAGAATGGATTCAGGAAACTAATTTTAGGCTCCCAGGTTTGAAAATCTTGGCCTTTGTTTTTATTTTATGTTCTACAGTATCTCAGTTCCTAAGAAATACAAAACAGCCCTATGTGTACTACAAACAAATCGACTGAAAGTACTCCACAGCTGGAGTCTAATCATACGGAAAGCCAGGTAATAGCAATTTTAGATCTTGATGATGATTCACCTGAAGAACAATAACAGCTCACTAACAATCAAGTGTAGAGTTGCTCTGCAGATCTGAAATACATGGTCAGCTGCCTGTCTGTAGTCTCTAATTACAAACACATCTAGTTTGATAAACACAAAGGCAATGTGCTGTGTGTTAATACCGTAACAAGCATATTACCTAGTTTCAGCCTTTCCCTTGCAAACTCCCACTTGCTGGCATCAAATGGAAGACGTTCACATTGTTCATCTAAGGGGACTTCATCAGGATCCATTATGATTGACAGGTAATTGGTCTTTATTTCAGAAGAATAAGGCTAGGAAATCAAGAACATTTCAAAGTCACCACCAGATGGAAAACAGTAGTGGGCAGCAGCTTCTGGTTTGGGTCAAGGCTTGCAAGTTGATTAGATCTGACAGATGCACATAAAGCACCTCCCCCCATAAGGACGTGTGTTTCACACTCCAATATAAAATCGGTTAAAAATTCTGTTATTTAATGTTGTGACATTTTTATTTTTATACCAGCCCTTCCTCCTCCTTTTTCTCATACATGATGCTGTCAATTTCTTCAATTAAATCCATATGAATTCTCATGCAAATAATTGCCATGGGATATAGACTCTGTACTTTAAAGAAGTAAGAAATATTTTCAGAAACTGACTCAACACCATTGCTGAAAAGAACTTTTGCTGAATGATTGTACAACCCCCCCCCCAAAAAAGAACAAAACCATCCCCTGACAACCCCTCTGCCACCCCCACTCCTCTCCACCCCCACTGGTACATGCAGCAGATGGAGTTCAACTGTCAGTGTTTTTTTCTTTTGTGAATTCAACAAAGAAAGGTCAGATGTGGTTTGAGCTTGCAAGACTTAGTCTGTACTGAACTGTATGTTACAGTTTTCAAATACTCAGAAATTCTTAATGAGATTTTGGCCCAGAAAAGCATCCTCCCCAAAACAAATTGCTGCCTTCCCATGAGAAATGTAAGGAATCACGTTCCTTCTAAAGGTTTATAGCTGTACATCAGTTTACATTTTGAAACTTATTTTCTTCTGTGAGCATGTAGAGTTACCAATAACCTCAGCTAGATTTCTGCATAGTCATAGGAAGCGCTTGTATTTGTGTGGCAAAGGAAAAATCTCGGCCTGCATAAAGTCTGGTTTCATGGCTATGGGCTGGAAGTTGTGCAAGCTTCATGGAAATGAGCATCAGCGTGCTTTCCATCTAGCCATGCCAAAACAGCAATAGACTATTGTCACCTACATCTTACACCCACATACTTCCAATTCGTACTCAAGCTGCTCTGTAGCTTGCAGCTCGCCTCCTCCATTGCCAGGAATTGTCCTCCTTCCTGAAAACGTTTTCACTACATTGCTTAAAAGGGAAAATGCACACACTGTAAGTAGGAAGACCTTGGGGAAAGAAGCATGTTGAAAATTATGGGTAACTTCCTGACTCTTGTTTCAGCTGCCTTGCACTGTCCAAAACACCCTGTAAACTTCCCTAAAAGGACAACTGAGGATCCCTCCAAAGTAGGGGAATCCTTGAGTGGCACAAAGTCTGCAATATTTGCTTCTGACCTGCTGCTGCTTTCTACAGAGAGGGTGTGCCTGGGCAGGGATGGGGAAGGGCCAGGGCACATGGTGCACCAGCTGATCCTCATTGCACTTCTCCAGCTGGCACAACTTAGAAACAGCTCTTAGGCTGTCATATCACTCCCAGGATCAGAGGAACAGTTAAATGGCATCGAGCTGCCTTCTCTCTCCTTGGCTGCACTGAGCACCAAATCCTGGGCACTGTTGGAGATTCAGCCCTATATTTGTAGTAAAAGTGGAAGGAAAAGTGTGACAGAGCAAATACATGTCGGGGTGTGTGTGCGCATGACTTTAAGAAGATGCTCTATTTCTTTGACAGCATGAAATTGTTTTTGATGTGGTAGCTGCTGTAGCTGCCACATTTCTGCCTGAGCCCTAAATATGAAGTTGTAGCTTAGAGCTAATTTTTATATTCCAGCCATAAATCTTTAAGACTAGGGATTTATAACAGAAACTTAGAGAGCCTTAAATAGAGAATCCTGAATGGAAACCTTTGGATGCGAAGAGGCCTTTACTATGTTACCTAGAAGTTGGCCTCCCTGGTTTTGTGGCATGTGAGTGTCCAGTCTGGTAGCAAACCCAAACTTCCCTGCAGCTCCTTTTTCCATGGTTTAATTGCTCATACAGTTAAGGCTTTTTATAATACTTAACCATTTCCCAACTGTTGTTTAGTGCCATTAATAATTATTCTGTCCATAATGACGTGGGAATAATTGGTCCTTATCCCCTTTATAAGATCTCTTTATCTATTTGTAGTCCGTTATATTTCCCTTCTCTCCTCACTCTCCTTTTTGCTAGACTTAAACGTGCCGGGTTCTCTCTCTCTCTCTCTGTGTGTGTGTGTGTGTGTGTGTGTGTGCGCACACATATGTAGTGCTGGGGTAGAAAGAGAGGGAGAATACACATTGAAATACAGTGACTGAAACAATGGTTTTAAAGGTCTAGCCCGGCATTCTCACAAAATCAATGGCAGTTTTCAGTGTCCAGAACAAAATGCAGCACTGGGCCTTAAATTGCCTCAGGGCAGGTCTACACTTAATAGACTGCATCAGTGCTGCTGCACTGCTGTAGCGCTTAAGTGAAGATGCTACTACGCCAATGGGAGAGCTTCTCCCATCAGTGTAGTTATTCCACTTCCCTGAAAGGCAGTAGCTATGTTGATGGGAGCTCTCCCGCAGACATAGCGCTGCTTACACCAGCGCAGCGGTTAGGGCGGTAGAACTACGACACTCAGGTGTGTGGCTTTTTCACACCCCGGAGCGATGTAGTTATACTGATATAAGTCTGTAGTGCAGACCTGTCCTAAGATCACGTTTTTTTAAGGCATGGGCTGCAGAGTACTCCTGGGGGCATTCTGCGCCAAAAAATTAAAAATGCTGCACACAATATTTTAAAATTCTGCAAATTTTATTTGTCAAAATAACACTACATAATCATACCAGTTTCAATTATTTTGGTAATTTATTTCAAAATACCTGTCAGCAGGCATGTCTGTAACAATACAGACACACACAAAAATTCCCCATGGAGTAGAGAGTTAAAGAAACTCCTACCACAACCCAGTTCCTGCCCCCTTCCCTCCTCCCCCCCCGAGCCCAGCCGGCGAGCTAGACACCCATAACCCCTCCCCCACCAGAGCCCAGCCATGGTGCCTCACCCAGCAATACACTCAAGCCCTCTCCCCAGCCACGGCCCCCCCTTGCCCAGATACCCGCACCGCCTCCTCTCCGGAGCCCAGCCACAGGGCCCTCCAGCCAGATACCTGCACCTCCTCCCCCCAGAGCCCCGCCGTGGAACTCCCCCTTGCCCAGACACCCACACACCCTCCCCCACAAAGCCCAGGGATCCAGAGGGAGAAACAGCCTGATGCTTGGTCCCAGGCTTGCACAGAATTTCCTGTGTGCCGCCTTCTCCTTCCCACAGGGCATGCTGGGAACTGCAGCTGCCAGGAACCCTCTAGCTCCCTCTCCCTCCCACCAGCAGTGTCTTCTATGTGTGAGCTGGGCTCTGCTGAGTCCAGTGGCCCCTAGTGACAGCCCAGCAGCAGTGCAGCTCATTTCTGTGGGGGGAAAGGAAATTCTGCACACACATTAATTTCTGCAAAATTCTGCATCGCGCAGTGGCGCAGAATTCCCTCAGGAGTAGAAGAAGCAACGTCTTGTAGTCAGACCTTGACTTGATTTGCCTGAATTTGCTCAGACATAAAGACTGTAGGCCTGAGTGGTCTACACTTAAAATTTAGGTTGACATAGCTACATTGTTCAAGGGTATGAAAATGCCACACACCCTAGTGATATTGTATAGAGTCTGGGAGACACTTTAGGATATTATCATAGAATCATAGACTTTAAGGTCAGAAGGGTCCATTATGATTATCTCTAGTCTGACCTCCTGCACAACGCAGGCCACAGAATCTCACCCACCCACTCCTGTATCAAACCCCTAACCTATGTCTGAGCTATTGAAGTCCTCAAATTGTGGTTTAAAGACTTCAAGGTGCAGAGAATCCTCCAGCAAGTGACCCATGCCGTAGAGGAAGGCGAAAACCCCCCAGGTCCTCTGCCAATCTGCCCTGGAGGAAAATTCCTTCCCGACCCCACATATGGCAATCAGCTAAACCCTGAGCATGTGGGCAAGACTTAGCAGCCAGACGCCCAGGAAAGAATTCTCTGTAGTAACTCCGATCCCACCCCATCTAACATCCCATCACAGGCCATTGGGCATATTTACCGCTAATAGTCAAAGATCAATTAATTGCCAAAATTAGGGTATCCCATCATACCATACCCTCCATAAACTTATCAAGCTCAGTCTTGAAGCCAGATATGTCTTTTGCCCCCACTGCTCCCCTTGGAAGGCTGTTCCAGAACTTCACTCCTCTGATGGTTAGAAACCTTCGTCTAATTTCAAGTCTAAACTTCCTGATGGCCAGTTTATAGCCATTTGTTCTTGCGTCCACATTGGTACTGAGCTTAAATAATTCCTCTCCCTCCCTGGTATGTATCCCTCTGATATATTTATTTAGAGCAAACATATCTCCCCTCAGCCTTCTTTGGTTAGGCTGAACAAGCCAAGCTCTTTGAGTCTCCTTTCATAAGACAGGTTTTCCATTCCTTGGATCATCCTAGTAGTCCTTCTCTGTACCTGTTCCAGTTTGAATTCATCCTTCTTAAACATGGGAGACCAGAACTGCACACAGTATTCCAGATGAGGTCTCACCAGTGCCTTGTATAACGGTACTAACACCTCCTTATCTCTACTGGAAATACCTCGCCTGATGCATCCCAAGACCGCATTAGATTTTTTCATGGCCATATCACATTGGCGGCTCATAGTCCTCCTGTGATCAACCAATACTCCGAGGTCCTTCTCCTCCTCTGTTACTTCCAACTGATGTGTCCTCAGCTTATAACAAAAATTCTTGTTATTAATCCCTAAATGCATGACCTTGCACTTTTCACTATTAAATGTCATCCTCTTACTATTACTCCAGTTTACAAGGTCATCCAGATCTTCCTGTATGATATCCCGGTCCTTCTTTGTATTGGCAATACCTCCTAGCTTTGTGTCATCCGCATACTTTATTAGCACATTCCCACTTTTTGTGCCAAGGTTAGTAATAAAAAGATTAAATAAGATTGGTCCCAAAACCGATCCCTGAGGAACTCCACTAGTAACCTCCCTCCAGCCTGACAGTTCACCTTTCAGTATGACCCGTTGTAGTCTCCCCTTTAACCAGTTCCTTATCCACCTTTCAATTTTCATATTGAGCCCCATCTTTTCCAATTTAGCTAATAATTTCCCATGTGGAACTGTATCAAATGCCTTACTGAAATCGAGGTAAATTAGATCCACTGCGTTTCCTTTGTCTAAAAGATCTGTTACTTTCTCAAAGAAGGAGATCAGGTTGGTTTGGCACAATCTACCTTTTGTAAAACCATGTTGTATTTTGTCCCAATTACCGTTGACCTCAATGTCCTTAACTACTTTCTCCTTCAAATTTTTTTCCAAGACCTTGCATACTACAGATGTCAAACTAACACTGTAGTTACCTGGATCACTTTTACCCCCTTTCTTAAAAATAGGAACTATGTTAGCAATTCTCCAGTCGTACGGTACAACCCCTGAGTTTACAGATTCATTAAAAATTCTTGCGAATGGGCTTGCAATTTCATGTGCCAGTTCCTTTAATATTCTTGGATGAAGATTATCTGGGCCCCTCCGATTTAGTCCCATTAAGCTGTTCGAGTTTGGCTTCTACCTCGGATGTGGTAATATCTACCTCCATATCCTCATTCCCATTTGTCATCCTACCATTATCCCTAAGATCCTCATTAGCCTCATTAAAGACTGAGGCAAAGTATTTGTTTAGATATTGGGCCATGCCTAGATTATCCTTAACCTCCACTCCATCCTCAGTGTTTAGTGGTCCCACTTCTTCTTTCTTTGTTTTCTTCTTTTCTATATGGCTATAGAACCTTTTACTATTGGTTTTAATTCCCTTTGCAAGGTCCAACTCTACATAGTTTTTGGCCTTTCTCACTTTATCCCTACATGTTCTGACCTCAATAAGGTAGCTTTACTTGCTGATCCCTCCCATCTTCCACTCCTTGTAGGCTTTTTGCTTTTTCTTAATCACCTCTCTGAGATGCTTGCTCATCCAGCTTGGTCTACAACTCCTGCCTATGAATTTTTTCCCCTGTCTTGCGATGCAAACTTCTGATAGTTTCTGCAACTTTGACTTGAAGTAATTCCAGGCCTCCTCCGCCTTTAGATCCACAATTTCTTCAGTCAAATCCACTTCCCTAACTAATTCCCTTAATTTTTTAAAGTTAGCCCTTTTGAAATCAAAAACCCTAGTCACAGATCTATTTTTGTTTATCCTTCCATTTAGTTTGAACTGAATTAGCTCATGATTGCTCGAACCAAGGTTGTCCCCTACACCCATTTGTTCTATGGCGTCCTCACTACTCACCAAAACCAAATCTAAAATGGCATCCCCTCTTGTTGGTTCAGCAACTACTTGGTGAAGGAATCCATCAGCTATCGCATCCAGGAAAATCTGAGCCCTATTATTACTACTAGCACTTGTCCTCCAGTCTATATCTGGGAAGTTAGTCTCCCATGATCACACAATTCTCATTAGTATTTACTTCATTATAAAGAGGTCTCTATCCATATCCAAATCAGATCCCGGTGGTCTATAGGACACCCCAAGCACTATCCCAGGGGAGGCTCTAGTAGCTTTCTTCTCCATGTGATTTTTACCCAGACAGACTCTGTCTTATCCATTCCATCACTTCTTAGACTGTAAAGAAATATCTCATCGTTGATATATAATGCTACTCCACCACCTTTGCCTTTATTTCTGTCTTTCCTAAACAGCACACACCCTTCAATACCTGTACTCCAGTCATGACTACTATTCCACCATGTTTCTGTTATCCATTCCCAATAATATCTGGTTTCACTTCCTGCATCAGTAACTCTAGTTCCTCCATTTTGTTACCTAGGCTCCTGGCATTGGTGTACAAACATCTTAATTTTTGCTGTTTGGCTTCACTCACATTCTTTACCCGATTAGGCACAGACATTCTACCACCAATATCACCTATTAGACTGGTATCTACACTACCCTTCCTCCTTATGTCCATTCTCCTACCCATGGCTGTATCCTTTCTTACTTTGTTTTCTTCCCTCTCAATGTTAAAATCTGGCGTGGAGATTACCTGGGCATGTCACAATCATCTCCCCCAAAATTCCTAGTTTCTTTAAACTTTCTCTCTTAATCAGTTGTGCCAGCCTCCACCCTAGAAGTCTATTTCCCTCCCTACTGAGGTGAAGTCCATCTCGAGAGAACAGTCCTCCATCCATGAATGCCTCCCAATGGCCATACATCCCAAAGCCCTCCTTATAGCACCACTGCCTGAGCCATCAGTTGATCGTCATAATCTTGTCACACCTTGTTGCCCTTCTCTAGGAACAGGCAGAATCCCACTGAAGATAACCTGAGCCTCGATTTCCTTAAGCGTCTTCCCCAGCCTGGCATAGTCTACCTTGATACATTCCAGCGAGAATCTAGCTGTATCATTTGTTCCCACATGATGGACAATCAGTGCATTTTTTCCCCCCGCTCCCGTTAGGATCCTCTTCAGCCTCAGGTCCATGTCCCGTATCTTAGCACCTGGCAGACAGCACACCCTTCTGTTCTCTGGATCAGCTCTGGTTACAGGCCTGTCTATTCTTCTCAGTAAGGAGTCCCCAATCACATAGACCTGCCTTTTCCTGGTGATGGTGCAATTCTCTGGTCTATCCCCTGTTCCCTCTGGCTGCAAGTCCTCTCGATTCCTATTCTCCCTTGCAATCCTCTGCAACCCATCCCGTATCCTCCTGGGGCTCATATTTGGTGTTGTTATCTCCATTGACTCTTCCCCTCTTCCTATAGGACTAGCTGCTCTTCTCTTCTTCCTTGCCCTCTCACCTTCAGCGACCACCTGCTGTGCCCCTTCTTCATTTTCCAACTCTGCAAACCTGTTCCTGAGCTCTATTTCTCCTTCACTAGCCTGTCTTTTCCTCTGCCTGGTTCTCTTAGTCACATGCTTCCACTGTCCACTTTCCTCACCCAGCAGTCTCCCCTCAGAGTTCTTTGGTCCTGCTTCCATTTGCAAGTCTGAGCTTTTCCCTTCAGCCTCCTCGTGTTTTTGCTCCATCATCTGCTCGAACCCCCTTCTAAACTCAACCAGAGTTTCCACCTGCATCTCCAATCCTTGGATCTTTTCTTCCATCAGCTCTATCAGGCAGCACTTCATGCAGACAAAACTCTTTTCAGGTACCCCATTCAGGATCATTTATATGCCGCAGCTTCCACATCCAGTCATCTTCATTGTGTCTTCCACTGCTTGGGTCACTACCACTGCTGCCTCTGTATCTGTCATAGCCTTCCCCTCTAAATCCTGTTTAGTCCGGGAAACACAAACCAAACCAAAACACCACTACCCACAGCAAAAAAAAAAAAACCCCAACGAGCACCAAAACACTGCCAGAACACCACACACTCCCTTCACTAGCCTGTCTGTTCCTCTGCCTGCCTCTCTTAGTCTTCCCTTGCAAACTCCCACGCAAACTCCCCTGTTTACAGCTCTGTTTGCTGGCTCCTGTGCTGCTGCAGCTGTCTTTGAATACCAATGTTGTAAAATTGCAATGAGTTGTGCCAGATATGCCATGTAAGGTATCTGCGAAAATGTTATAATTTGCCAAGTCTGATAATCTTGTTTTTATGTGTGTATCACCTTTGTATTATGAGTTATAGATATGTAGGGTATAGCTGTATTTCTAAACTTGTGCTGTGTCTCTGGGTGACACCCTCAGTCAGGATGGCACTGAGCCAGCTTGATGGCCCACCAAGGGCCATCAACTATACAATGAACCCATTAAAAGGAACCAGCAACTACACCTTATAACTCAGCAAGGCATGTAAGGGCATGCCTATGGACAGAACTCTAAGGTTTTTCCATACCATGTGCTGGACAGCTTGTGTTTGGAACAAAGGAAGTACAAGCCACAAGGCAAAAGGAATATATAAAGCAGCTGCATCATCTCCATTTTGTCTTCAGTCCTGCTTGTCTTCATTCCTGCTTCTTACCTCTGGAGGAACTTTGCTACAAACTGGAGCTCTGAACAAAGGACTGAATGACGTCTCCAAGCTGTGGATGTATTCCAGAGGGACTTTCAAGCCAGAAAACTCACCAATACTGCTAGGAACCTGATATATGGACTTTGAAGTCTTTATATATATATGACTGCTTTACCATGTGACATCTCTCTTCTTGTTCTTTCCTTTTTCTTTATAATAAACCTTTAGTTTTAGACACTAAAGGATTGGCTGGCAGCATGGTATTTTGGGTAAGATCCAACCTAATATTGACCTGGCAATGTGGCTGACCTTTTGGGATCAGAAGAACATTTTGTATAGTGAACAGAGTTTTAAAACAACTTCTCACTATACTGGACTTAGCTGCTGATTGGGAGCCAGAGAACTGGAATGAAATAAGGAAGCTGTGTGATTTTTTTTTTTTTTTTTTTTTTTTTGCTTCTTGATAACCAGTGTGGAGGATCAGAAGCACAGTTTGTGACTGGTTGGGGAGTTTAACTTCAGTATTACCCACCAGTCTTGGGAGTATCTGCTCTCCCTTTTGCAGCCTGCCCTGACCTTGGCATTTCCAGTGAGGGCTGCCCTAGGCACCACTGGGTCACAACCCCATAGAGATGTAGCTGTGCCAATCTAACCCCCAATGTGGCCACAGCTAGGTCAATGGGAAAATGCTTCTGTTAACCTAGTTACCATCGTTGGGTGGTGGAGTTCCTACAGCGACATAAAAACCTCTTCCATCGGTATAGGCAGAGTCTACACTACGGGATTATGCCAACATAGCTACAGCACCATAGCTATGCCGGCATAGCCTCTATAGCATAGACATGGCCTCAGTTAAACTAAGGCCTTGGCTACACTTGCAAGTTACAGCGCTGTAAAGCCTCCCCCAGCGCTGTAACTCACTCCCCATCCACACTGGCAGGGCACTTGCAGCGCTGTATCTCCCTGAGTACACCGCTGCAAGTACTCCACCTCCCCAAGAAGCATAAGCGATACAGTGGCTACGACTCTCCCCTGTGAGTGTGTACCAGGAATCAACCTGCAGCGCTGTACTAATCACCTTGTCAAGTGGCCAATCCTCTCCATTGTTGTGACCGGCTGCAGGAATGCGGAAGTGCCGGTTTCAAAGCTCGTACCACAGAGAAAAAGCAAACAGTTTGATGTTTGCTTTGAGTGAGTGAATGAATGAGCAGGGGGCCGGGAGTTCAGAACTTGCAAAATAGAGTGCTGACACGCTCCAAAAAGCACTCTGTCTCCCCCCACACTCCCTGTCACACTCCACCCCCCACCCTCCCGTTTTGAAAAGCACGTTGCAGCCACATGAATGCTGGGATAGCTGCCCATAATGCACCACTCCCAACACAGCTGCAAATGTTGCAAGTGTGGCCACGCCACTGCGCTGGCAGCTGTCAGTGTGGACAGACTGCAGCGCTTTCCCTACTCAGCTGTATGAAGACAGGTTTACCTCACAGCGCTGTACAGCTGCAAGTGTAGCCAAGGCCTAAGGTTACTTTACACCACGTGGCAGTGTAAAGGGGCCCTAAAGTGGGCATAAAGTACATTTTAAGTTTACACTAAGGCCCTTTTACACTGCCAGATCTCTGTAAAGTGGCCTTAGTGCTTTTCTACACACGCAAGGGGTACAACTTCCCTTAGGCTACATCTACAGTACAGCACTTACATCGGTGCAGCTGCAATGCTACGCCACTTGTGGTGGAGACACTCTAAGCCAATAGGAGAGAACTCTCCTGTCGGCTTAATAACTCCTGCCTCCGCGAGAGGCAGTAGCTATGTCCCGCTGACATAGCGCTGTCTACACCAGTGCTTAGGTCAGTATAATTTACGTCGCTCAAGGGTGTGGATTATTCACACCCCTGAGCGCCGTAAGTTATACCAAAATAACCTGTAGTGCAGACAAGGCTTTTGGACACAGTTATATTGGTATAAAAGTGCTTTATACCAGTGTAGCTACTCCTCTGAGGGAAGGGGAATAAGTTACACCAGTACAAGGCACCATTTATCCTGGTATTACTGCATCCATGGTAGAGGTTGTACTGGTACACCTAAGTGACATAGTTAGCATTTTGCACCCACTTTGCACCTGGTGTAGAGGACCAGGTAAATTAATGTAATGTTCATGAATCTCATTTGCAGTAGGAACATTTTCTAACCAGAGCAAATGCCAGTGTGAAAAGTGGAGCAGGGGGAAGCTTAGTAATTATTCAACTGTTCTTACCCTTTTTAGCTTGCGTATAAAGAGCGTTAATAGGAGCCAGAAGAGCATAGCAGCCACACAGGTACATGTCAGAGTTATTAGCTCCAGGTTTGATCTCTCTGATGTTCCTGAGGAAATGAAGCAACAAACATTTTATAGAACTACACTCCGAACAGCAGACTTTGCTTTCCCTGGGCATTTAAAATGTATCTGAAGAACATATCAGTAATGACCAACTTCCTTTCCAGGGATGTTAATGGCTCTCAGAACCTAGAAAAATTCACCCCCTGGACAAAACCCACTGCAATACACACACTGAAATTAAACTCTAGACACCCTTGCTGGAGAGCTTGCTAGCGCAGAGCTCAATCCTTTTGGGGGGTTGGGGAGATAGCGTAGGACAGGCAGCAAAATGCTAAAAGGTGGCTCACTTGCCTGTGACATTAGAGATGTGATGATGGAGTACCATTTTTTCAAGAAACTGGTTGCTGTGCTCCCTATTCCCACTGCAGGGAGGAGAGCTTAGCAGCATTGCCCCAGCTATGACCAGCCTCGGCCCTCAGTGGTTCCTGTACAGCCTCTTGTGTGACTCCCACTGCCATCAGTGGTGCGGGATCAGATCCCACATGTGCCTTCCCAAGCAGCACCCCCTCTATACCATGTGATGGCTGGCAGGGTCACACCCTTAGGGTAGGTCTGCGCTGCAGTTAGACACCCACAGCTGGCCCTTGCCAGCTGACTCAGGCTCATAGGCAGGGGCGGCTCTAGGCACCAGCAAAGCAAGCATGTGCTTGGGGCAGCCCATTTGCAGGGGCGGCAGGGATCCAGCATGGGAGCTGAGAACCAACAGGGGGCCCTGGGAGCTGTAGTTCCTTGGTTGGCTCCCTGCCTATAGAGCCAGCCCTGGAGCAGGGAAAGAACTACATTTCCCAGCATTCCCTTGGCCACTACCAACAGGAAAGAGGGGGAGGGAGTGAGGAAGCTGAGACCTCATGCTGCAGCCTGCTGTGAATGGAGAGCTGCACTGGGAAGGACAGGGATACCATATTTTAACATTCAAAAAATAGGACACTCCACGGGGAGGGAGGGTAGCCCCACCCTGCCACCATCCACTCCCTCCGACTGCCCCCCACAGAAACCCCAACCCATCCAACCCCCCCTGCTCCCTGTCCCCTGATCACCCCCCTCCCGGGACCCCTGCCCCTAACTGCCCCCCAGGACCCCACCCCCTATCTAAGCGCCGCTGCTCCTTGTCCCCTGATTGCCCCCTCCTGGGACTCCTGCCCCTAACTGCCCCTTGGGACCCCATCTAAGCCTCCCTTCTCCTTGTCCCTAACTGCCCCCTCCTGAGACCCCCTCCCCAACTTCCGCCCTAGGACCCCACCCCCTACCTGTCCCCTGACAAACCCCCGGGACTCCCATGCCTATCCAACCACTGCCTGTCCCCTGACTGCCCCCCCGAACCTCCGCCCCATCCAACCCCTCAGCCCCCTTACCGTGCCAGTCAGACCAGCGTGTCTGGCTCTGCGCAGCGCCAGACACACTGCTGCATACATGCTGCCGTGCTCCCCCACAGAGCCACAGCCTCCTTCTCCTTTCCCCCCCCCCCCCCCCCCAGCACCTGCCTTCCAGATTTGAACACCTCAAAATTCAGGAGTGCTCAAACTCAGTTTGGGCAGCTGTTACTTCATTTCTCCCAAATCAAATATACTGATCCACTGTAACTTGCTGTAGAAAAAGTAGGATAAAATTGAGCAAGAAATGCTTCCCAGTGGTTATTAGGACTGGAATTGCTATTTTCAACAGTCATTGCCTTTTTGTTTGTTTGTTTAAAAGAAAGACAGTGATAGTGCATTGGCAAATTCCCCATAGAAAGAAAAAGTGGAACAAAAGAATAATAAAGGCACCTCAACTTTTCCTCATTTATGGAGGACAGTCTTATAATATGCATCCAGATATCCTCCAGTCACACAAGCTGAAAATTGTTCCACTTTACTGCAGTTCTGTAACCATATGGGAACCAATCCTGTCTGTGTTCTGTGCACATCTAAAATTCCTGCTGAATGACCTGCCGTGGGAGCGAGTTACCAGTGACCCAGGGCTGCGGCGGAAGGAGGGTGCAGGTGGGGGTGGGGGGGAGAGAGCCCAGGGCTGGGGCGGCAGGAGGTGGGGGGGGGCAATGGTGGGGAGGAATGCGGGAGCCCAGAGCGGCGAGGAGCCCAGGGCTGGGACGGGGGGCAGCCAAAATTTTTTTTGCTTGGGGTGGCAAAAAACCTAGAGCCGGCCCTGCTCACAGGGCTCAGGCTGTGGGAGTGTTTCATTGCTGTATAGACTTCTGGGCTTGGGCTGAAGCCCAGGCTCTAGGACTCCTGGGAGTGGGAGGGCCCCGGAGCTCAAGCTCCAGCCTGAGCCTGGAAGTCTATACTGCAATGAAACAGCCCGGCAGCCCGAGTCAGCTGGCATGGGCCAGCCGCAGGTTTTTATTTGCAGTGTAGACATACCCGTAGTGAGCCTAGGGAGAGTTGATCAAAATCAATGCAGAAATTACAAATGAGAAAAACGGGAGCAGGAAGAAAATATTAAAACTGAATATTTTCCAGATTTAGTAATCTCCTGATGGTGCTTAAAAAATATCCAGAATAAAATTTCATTTCATACTGTTTCTTCGGGTCTCATAAAATGTCTTCACAGCAGAATGTTTTGCAAATGCTGTGATCATGTCACAATGATACGCTCCCTTATTGGTAGTAAATGCAAAAACCCACGCTCCGTCCCTTATTGTGATACTCTCACAATTCAGACTCAAGTGCACAGCTTTCTGACGGAGAGAGGGGACATGGCACAGCAGTTCTGAACAGGATTTCACCATTTTTAGTTGGCCACACTTGCAGCAGTTTTGAAATTTGGCACCATTCCTGACAATTGAAAGAAGGAGTGATGTCTCACTGGTGGGCTGATGGGGTCACCATTTTTAGTTGGCCACACTTGCAGCAGTTTTGAAATTTGGCACCATTCCTGACAATTGAAAGAAGGAGTGATGTCTCACTGGTGGGCTGATGGGGTAACCAAGGGGTATGTGGTGCCTAGTTTTAAACAAGTCTGCAGAGCTTTGTTCAATGTTTGAATTGTTTTCTGCAGCGGTGACAAGTCTGCAATGCAGGAATTGTGAAGGTGATAATCAGATTCCTGCTCATGTCCAATATTTAAAAGACTCCTCAGGCATGTCCCTATTGGAGCAATGAGAGTAAGTTCTAGCAAAATAAAAAATATGAATACAACTACAAATTGAGATTCAAGGCATTTATTTTTCCAAACCCTGGGATGTGATTTAGGTCAGTAGAACATCCTTATCTAAGCTGGGATTCGGCTCAATTAGCAGATTTAAGAACCCTACTCTTGTGAAGAAGTCACAGCCTCTGTAGTGAACTCAGGTAGTTAGGACGTCAGTTTCACTTCTCGTCCTGACGATTTTCTCTTTCGTCTGTGGCCCCCACTTCGGACTAAGGTACGCAAATTCAGCTACGTTAATAATGTAGCTGAATTCGAAGTACCTTAGTCCGAACTTACCCCGGGTCCAGACGCGGCAGGCAGGCTCCCCCGTCGATGCCGCATACTCCTCTCGCCGAGCTGGAGTACCGGCGTCGACGGCGAGCACTTCCGGGATCGATCCGGGATCGATTTATCGCGTCTAAACCAGACGCGATAAATCGATCCCAGAACATCGATTGCCTGCCGCCGGACCCTCCGGTAAGTGTAGACGTACCCTGATCAGGGGTACATCCATGAGTGCAGTATGGTGCATGCCACGCTGTGCCCCTGGTTCAGCACTGAACCAGAAACACCAGTACCATTTCCAGCAGCTCCCAAGGCTTTTCCATCCAAGCACTGATCTGATCTGACCTAGCCCTGCTTAGCTTGGGCAGTCTGAGACACAGCCCAAGGCAGCATGGAAGCAGACTAATGACCGCCCACCATACACTCAGAGAGACTATCTATTTCATAGCCACACAAACAAAATATTAGAGTCTGTTTTCTAACCATGGGCTAGTTTCACCTCCCATTATAGTTAGGGAAAACATTCCCATTGACTTCAGTGAGTGTTGGATTGGGCCCCTATGCACAAGCTACTATAACGTGTTTGTCAATATAAAAAATGTACAAGTAAGTAGCAAACTATTGTCATGAGTTCAGACCAGCTGAATAAAGTCTAGCACAATTAATAGTTCCTTTGTCATATCTCTGAGAGTCATATAGAGCTGTCCAGAGGCAGCTTTAAACCAAGCTACATTATTGTTTATTTATTTGGGTGGAAGCCTGAATTTAACTGGGTATAAATTATAAAACTATCTCCTTCTTTTATACCTATACCCCTTCTTACATCATCCTACTCCTTCATAAACTAGCTACTTAACTGAGACACACCCCTCTGCAGTGTGCATAATACCTGCAGAGCCGAACTTCAATGAGAGGGCTTTATTAAACGGTTCTCCAACTGGAGGTCTGAGCAGTGTGACAAGTGGCTGAACTGACCCCTAAGTGTAAGCTGCAATAAGTAGCTTGCACTCACTCCTTCCACAGCAAACATTCACAGAAAATCTTCTGCATCATTTAAAAGGATCTTTTTCTCCAGGTGTAGGTGCCTCACTCTGATTTGCTATTTGTATTCATTCTATTGTTTCCCATTCAGTTCTTAAGCTGAAGGTGATTTGATGGCTTATGGTGACATTTTTATGGCTACATGTCTTACACAGACTGTCCTACATGTGTGGCTTCCAAACTAAACAAGGACTGTGATTATTTAAAGAACCCTCTTGGATTCCGCAGTCCATTCTTCCCTTTCTGATACAAAAATAACACATTGTATTATCTGTAAGTATAAGAACTTTTTTTCAAAGGAAATAAAAAGAGCAGACAGTTTCCTTCCTGGTTATTTTGCAAACCACTTTTCCAGCCTGTTAAACATAGCCATGGACACGAGGCACTTGCCCGGCTTTCTTTCATATGCTCTACTGTACTTGGTGAGCTACTGTATGCAGATCAAAAATGTCAGTATTTTCTGTAACACCAGCAGAAATTGTACACTGTGCATTTTCGAGAATGCAGTAAAAACTAGAGTTGAGCCCACACTCAAACCTCCGAGCCAAAGTTGGGTGAGTGGCTACAATTCCATGTCCCTCAGAAGAGGGACAGTCGTTCAGGAGATGATGAGCTGCTTGGGGATGATGGCAGGGATCACTCTTCATTTGACCAAGGTAATATTACATTGTCCAGACAAATTAGCTAATCTGCTGGGTGTGTTAAACTGCAAGCACTCTAAGATGAGTCATTTTTTTTAGAATGCCCACACAAATTTAAAATTACTCCCCAAAACATAGCAGGCGACAAGTCCTTCATCTATTGTATGTAGCCCTGCTCATATATACACATTGATACCTCTGACCTTTACAGCGATGAACTTGCCAATGTGCCAAAAAAGTCAAAGAACTTGCAACTAGAACATGTCAATCCTGATTTCTTTATCACATTGTATGTGTTGTGGCAGTACCCAAACAAACAGGAATGGGATTCTATTGTACTACAAGCTGTACGAAAACACAGGGAGACAGTCTTTGCCTGGAGGAGCTATTCATATTTTGCCTAATTAAAATGTCTCCTATGAAGAGAGATTGGGACTGTTGAGTTGAGAAAAGAGGTTGTGTCAAAAGTGCACACAATAATTAATGGTATGGGGGACATTCAATGAAGTTGAAAAATGACACGTTTAAATCTGATAAAATAAAATACTTGTTCACGCAATGCACAATTAGCCTGTGGAACTCATTGTCACAAGGCACCATCGAGGCCAAGAGAATTAAAAAAAAAAGAAGACTGGACATTCACATGAATAGCATGAGTATCCTCAGGAGGAGTAACAATAACAACCCCTAGCTCCTATAGTAAATACCTTTGAAAGATGTATTTATGTTTACTGGAAAACTCTTCTGGTTGGACATAGCAGCCCACTTTATATTAAAACCAAGAAAAGGAAAATATCAGAAATGTCTCTTTCCGGCTTATAGTAGCCTGAAATGAGAAAATGAATGGGTTGGGTTTTTTATTACACTAAATTTACATTTATCTTCTTCCCTGACCCTCTCTTTGTTGGATTGAAGCAATTCTTCTTCTGAGGTCAGTATAAACACATTCTGAGTTAGCATTTCCCATTGGCTTCCTTTCCAACCTGGTGCATTCCCCCTGCTAAGACTTCCTTCAAACTGCTGTAGTCAGAAATCACACATGATCAACAAGCCACTTACCTGCCTTCCTAGTCAGAGCAAGAACTCCACTTATAAAGCCGCTTAGAGAAAATAAGAGGGGAAAAGAGGAAAAGTAGATCAAATAGAGAATAAGAACTTCGAGCGATTTTTGTCTTGTTTCCATCTAATGCAATGCTTTACCTTGTACAGTGACATAAGCTGCACTCTCCACAGATCCTTTTAGGTTGGTGGCTATACACCGGTAAAGTCCTTCATCCTCCTCTTGGACTCTTTCGATAAACAGCATTTTGCTTCCTGGCGCTAAAATTATTCCTGTGGAGTGAAAGATCTTTACATGAGTGCGACGTGGCGTATAAACAAAGACAACTCTTTCTGTAAAACAATCCTCTTCTGATGATTAGGGATGACCCAGACATTACATAACGCCCTAGGGGGTGGATGGGTCCTTAATTCTGCATGTTGGTTTCAGAGTTACAAAGTGTTCACAGGTTCTGAGGCGCTGGTGGAAACTGGTGTTTATACAGCACTTACGTTAGTAAGAAGGCTCCTTCGATGGCAATGGTCTTGAAAGTGCTTTATTTCTGGGTGTAATGCTTAGTACTGGTCTTAGACCTCGATCCAGGCAAACACTTAAATGTGCTTAACTTTAAACACACAGGTAGTCGTCCCACTGAAGTCAATGGGAGTATTCACGTTGGTCCCATTGTAACCAATGTGCTCAGTACTAAGTGTTTGCAGGATTGGGTCCTATATCTGGTTTGGTGTCTTATTGCTGCAAGAGCATACTGTGGTCTGGGGATTATTATTGGTAAATGTTCTACGTTTTTTCCAGTTGCTTTCGTTCCTTACAAAATAATGAGAGATGGCCAAAGCCAGAAGCTTGAACACAAACCTCCTTGGATTTTGCTACAAGGGATTGGGGATTGGATTCTAATTCCTGTATTCAAACTTTGGTTACAGATCAGATGTAAAACCAATAGAGCACTATTTTCCAGTTCTGGTTAGGATATGGCTGAAATCTCATTACATTTCCCCATCCGAGATTCCTACCAAATGGGGCTGAAGTCTCCCAAGAATGGTTTGCATGATTTTGGTGCCATTTTAGCTGAACATTTAGCCCCAACTGAGCCTTGAACCCAAACCCCAGTACAATGATAATCCAGCTCTAAACTGCCCCCTCCCCCAGCTCTTTTCTAGTTATGGCAAGAAAAGCAAATCCAAATCCAACACAGTAACAGCTCCTGGATTTCTCATAATAGGATGTAATGCTACATGACAAATGGACCCCCCTATTACAGGCAGATGAATTCCAATTCTGCTCTGGTATCCCAATACCAGATCTGTCCAGTGGTTAGGGTGCTAGCCTTGGGAGACCCATGCTCAAATTTCTTGCTCTCCCATGGATTTCCTGCGTGACCATGGGCAAAAGTAACTTAGGCACAGAGAGGCTATGTTCTCCCACTTGTAAAAGTGGGGAGGGGAAAGTTCTGCCCAACCTCACAGGGGTGTTGTCAGGATGAATACATTAAAGATTGTGAAGTGCTTAGACACTATGGTAACAGGGGGACATAAGCATCTAAGGCTATGTCTACACTGGCAATTGAACAACAAAACTTTTGTCTTTCAGAGGTGATTAATAAAACAAAACCCTGAAAGACAAAAGTTTTGCTGGCGACATGTGCCAGGGTGAACAGTGTGTCCTGCCGACAACGCAAACGCTGCTCGTTGGGGGTGGACGTTTTTTGTCGGCTTGAGAGCTGACAAACAGTGGCTACACTGCACGACTTTTAGTGGCACGGCTGTGGCGCACAGACCTGTCGCTAAAAGCTGTGTGGTGTAGACATAGCTGAAGAGATACAGAGCAGATATGAGAGAAGAGAGTGAGGAGGGGAAAGGGTGTTTGCAGCTCTCACCTGGTTCTTGCTGTATTTCTTCGTGGTTTTTAAACCAGGATATCTGGGGCTCGGGGATGCCTTGAGCCTGACATTCTAAAGTAGCAGAATTGCTGGTGTTCACAATCTGATCACTGAGGTTGCGCAGGAGGGATGGTGCTTCCTGAGCTACAACATAAAACGAGAGTTCAACGATTACATTCCTATAATCATGTGTGTATATATTTAAATTAATCTCTTGCATGGTCATTAATGATCTTTTAAAATGTCAGAACTTTCTGGAGACATTCTACCAAATTCCAAGCTTACGCTTTCCCTACTTACTATCCCTGTTTGAAAAGAATATTTAGTGTGGCTTAGTGATGCCTTTTCCTTTTGAGATAATTTCCTTTCATCAGTTGTAACTGGATATAATACAGATCATAATGGAAATGATCCACCAACAGATGCTGTGTTAAGACAAGCTTTCTGCATTCATTCTCTTACAAGCTAAAGTAAAGCCTCTTTGTGATCCTTGGATTTTACATATTTTCAGGAGAAATGTACTATGAAGTGCAAGATTTTAAATAGATTCTAAGGGATCTGGTCCTTAGGTTAGAATATCCCTGAATTAGTGATAGCTTTATACAGTTAGATGTTGCATATATACTAGTCTGTGCAAGAATAAAATTTACATTGTTTACTCACTGTGAAGATCAACTTTACTGTGAGCCCTATTCAGTAAACTATCATACTTCAAAACCAAAGTGTGAGCACTGAATCATTGAGTTGTACCTCCAAGTCTTCGTATATCTTTGGCTTTTGTGTTTAGCTGAACTCAAGAAATCTTGGCAAAACCACATGCCAGCTAGCCAAATACGAATAGTCCTTGCATTTGTGGGAAATGTGTCTGTTTTCCCCAGGCAACATCCCCTCCCATAATGCAAGTGTCTAAAACACTGATTCCAGGCGCAGAAGTATGGGTTCCGGAGTTCAGTGCTATATAACAACATATAATTCCTGTTTTACATTAGCCACTTTTATGGATTAAAATTCATTCAAATGTATGAAATAAAATGGAGTTCAATGACTTTCTAGCTAGTGTTTTGGAAGTACACCTCAGCGTGTTCTGATTCTGTCCAGCATGCACATCCCCCAACCAAGGATAAGAAACCCCCCCAAAAGTTCAACAAGCACAATATTAAATCATCCCCGGGCACCCAAAGCAAGCAGACAATCCTGATGTTGTTTTCCTCCCCATCTCCAAACCAATCAATTTCCCCCTTCCTTCTTGCACAAAGTTGAAAGCTGTTACGACCAAGATCAGGAGGATAGCCCCAGAACTGATGGTGAATATACAGCAACAACTTTTCTACCACATTTGCAACTTCTTATATTATCCCTTTTGTACTTTGGTCCTGTAGAGTGCAGTGCATTCCTGCACAATCCTGCACTGCATTGCAGATTTCCTTGAATTCCCAGTTCCTGCAGGAACTGGTTGATGCGGCAATCTTTCTCTGCAAGGAAACTTCCAAGATTAGGGTTCACTTTTTCACAGCGACATATATCTATATGCTAAGATCAAGTACAGCATCAGTTTAATATCTGACACATCCTTTGTTGGGAGCATTATATGCTAATCTTTCAGGAGGGTGGACTTCATGATCCAACAGGTCTTTCCATCTGCACTATGATCCGACTATCTGACATGATTAAAAATTCTCCAATACATTTCACACTAGTTCTTAGTCAATTTATATAATGTGTATAAACTCAAAAGCACTGAAAGCTTTTCAGAATTTCTGAAATGAATGACCTCTGCTAGACTTTTATCCCCTGAAATCAATTCCATCATATCTATGAACCATCTGTGTCTGATTTTTTGTCTATGTCCAAGCTAGAATGTACATTCCTTGGGGCAATGACCATTATCTTATGTGTTTATAGTGTAACAAATAGTCTGTTCTTATCAACAAACAACAATTCCAGTGAGTGAAGTTCAGATGTACATTCTTCATCAAATCTATATACATTGGTATTAACATCAACAATGATGTCAACAACATTCTCCCCATCCAACAAGATTGCCCTCTTTTCAGCTATGGATCCTGGACATTTACATTATGGTTCCATTTTAGCAAAATAAGCTGTCTATGAAGATGTATTGTTTGAAAATATGTTCACACACAGATTTAAGCCACTTGGTCCAAGTTTTGTATTTATAAATAATCCCCACAGAACAACACAACCAACCCATTCAAAATGAGGTGTGACAGGATGACAGAACAAAGGCAAATCACACATTCTGTAAGTTATTTCTGATTAATTTTAATTTGTTTATATCCATACACTAAAGACGGGTTTTCATAGTGAGCAAAACTTTCTTGCTTAAAACTTTGAGCCAGTTACCATTCACATATTTTAAATAATTTCTTTGCCGCAGTTGGCGGGTTTTCAAGGACGTGGTTAAAACAAGAGTTTTCTCTCTCCCAGACCACCTGCTTCTCTGTTTGAAGCTGGAGTGAAGCCATAGGATGGGATTTTCAAAAGCACTCAGTGTTGGCCTAACTGTGCTCCCTGTTGAAGTCAGGTAATGCTCCCATTGTCTTCAGTAGGAGCAGAGTGAAGTCACTGCTCAGCGCTTTTGAAAAATCTCACCCCTAATGCTGAATGTTGCACATTAGCATCATAGCCTCATGTCTCTCTGTGAGGTCATAAACATGGGCTGATGGACCAGTTCTGCCCTCAGTTATGCCCGGAGAACCTCACTGTAGGCAGAATTTGGCCCAGTGGAGTTACATGGGGGTGTCACTGAGGGCAGAGCATGGCCCTATGACTTCAGAGTACAATGACTCAAATGGCTGTGAGAAAGCAAAATCCCTATTGCAAAATCAATCCTTGGCAATAGGGAAAACATGGAAAGTTGTTAGCACTTTTTGAATAACTTTTCATTTCACATACTTTTACCTTAGTACGCTTAATGCTCCTTTAAAAAAAAAAACAGTTTGAAAATATAAATACACAGTTGCATTTTAACACTCGTTTTTAAAAAAGGAATTTAAATTACATAATTATTCTCTCCAAGTAATACGCTACTCAGAGGGAGTTAGAGAAACAGCCAGAAATTGACATGATTCTTCAGTTTAGTCTGATGAGATCAGCACTGACAATAACTGTATCTCACCATCAAATGCAGAACCCTTTTCCTCACACAGTTTCACTGAGGTTCTTCCACGCCTTCCAACACTGGCAGCTATGCCCGGGCACTAACATAGCATTGTACAGCATCATAACTGTTCAGAGCCTTGGCCAACACCACACTAGGAAGTGGCTATCAAGATGTCCCTTGGAGCAATGTGGTATAACATCATCACTTAACAATTCCACACATGGACAGTTTCTAATCACGACATCAGTTTGTGACCCAGGCTCATATCACCTGGTTGCTGCCAACAACTGACTGCTACAAGCTACCGCACTATGGCTTCCAATTCCATTAAAAATGCATTAAGTCCTGTCATTGCAGTCCACCAAATGTTTTCTCAAGTACAGCCTCATAAAGAGGGAGACCTGCATTGTCACAACAAAACAAGCTCGTCCCATTTTAAAAGCAATTACCATTATCATTTCACTTGCTTTTTAAGCATATTTTTTTAAAAAAGAGAGAGAAAGAAAGAGACCCAAATTCCTTTGCAAGAACACATTGTTTCTGGGAACCATCATGCTAATAATGAACAAAAGAGCTACTGTACACAAGAAGGCTGTAGGTGACATTCAAGATCTAAATGATTATTCTTTTCTTTACTCTGACAACTTCCAGGTTACTAATTGTTTTCTAAGCATTTTAGGCTCCGTGAAGCTGGCATGATGGGGAAATGCTATTGTTTACCCTTTCACACTTGACAAAAGCAATTCCCACGTGAAAGACAAGTTTGGCCGTGGGACACAGTCCCAATACCTAAAGGAGGAAACAGTCTGGTGAGTTCCCAAGCGCAAGGAGTTGTCATGTTGTCACCCTCTATTTTAGAAGCACAGCCACTTTGTTCCTTTGCCGTGGCTATTTTGGTCACTATGGCTTGTTTTGTTATGGCTTATGTAAATCCTATATAAATGATCAGTCATAAATGAAACCAAAATTATAAAAGCTACATATTGTAAAAAAATAAAATTATCAGATCTATTAAAAATAGTAACTTCTTCCTAATACTGAATTTATAATACACAGAAACACCTCGTAGTGAAATCATGTAAAAAGGAAATGCTTAAAAGGAAGTTTAGATTACCCTTAATTCTCCTTCAGTAGTTTGGCCATTTCTTAATCCCCATAATAAATCCTATTGTCATCTGCATACCAAAAGGAAGGGATTTTTTTAATGGCCTTAATTTTAAATTTAAATTTGGAAGAATGTATTAAACATTTCACTGTGATGGCTTTAGCCTTGTCAATGGAATGAGTGTAGCACTTCTACTTTAATGAGATAATTATAACATTACAAGGTCTTTTATCCTCATGCCAGCCACAGGACTCTTGCTGATGTCCACAGGTCTTTTTTGGTAGTGCAATAATTAACTTTAAAACTGACCAACACAGCAACGGGAAATCGACCTGGATTTATTTGGAGAAACAGGGTTCATCTCTGTCAGTTTTTAAAAATGATAAGATAGGTCTGTGCATTATATCAACATTTTTATTTCTTTCCTGCATCCACAGGGCCTTCCTCGAGAAGATACTTCATAAGATTAATGTACTTAGCATAGAAAATTATTTCAAATAAATAAGCATTAGAACTTGCTCAGCAGGTAATATTTATAAATCCACCAAAATCCGATTGAAATAAAAATGTATAGTCCAGTCAATCTCAATGCTCATTCCACACTTCAAAATTAACTTATTAAATGTCCATTGTTGACCAAAACCAGCAGTTTATAAAGTTAATCAGTTTATGCAGCTTTGACTTTCGAAGAGGCCGATACCAAAGTGGAAGATAAAACTGGTCCAAAGTTTTCATTATCACTCAGTAGGAGGCAGCAACGGACACAACAACACAACATACACAATGCAGTACAGGGGATCTTCCAAACCCCAACTTCCACCAGCTTTGCCAAAGCAGAACACACCCGTCTGAACTGGACTGGAAGCCCATGTGTTATGCTTTTGTTTCGCTACTCCTCCTATGTCCATACCCATTTTTGGAGGTGCACCACCTCAGAGCCTGAAAGGTAGCAACTGTAATAAAAATCAAGATGATATGAGACAACTGTGACTTTTTAATGAGTCCTTTAATGTTTTACATTGTTTTGTGTTGTACAATCATTCCTTGTGCTTTTAAATTTGAGGATCCGAGAGTAAACAGCCTTTTTGTTGCAGTGCTCACCTCTAATTGTAACGTCTTTCTTTTGAAGCACTTCTTCCCCCGAGTATATGTTCCTTGCTCTGCAGGCATAGGTCCCTGAGTGTTCCAGGGAAACATTTTTGATGGTGAGAATGAGGGTAGTGGAGTATTCCTTAATGATGTGCTTTTTTGCTTTTGTTTGATTATTAACTGTCCTCGGCAAAATCCAAGCAATGTCTTTGTACAGGAATTTGTTGACTGAACAGGACAATATCAGGTTCTCTCCTTCAATGGGCATTTTTTCCAAATTAATATGAAATCCATTTGGCACATCTGTCAAAAATCAAGAACATTTTTAGTTTATAGGAAAATCATTGGTCAAAATTAAAATTATTTCTATTTTCCTGTTAGCCTGAAGATCCTTCAGCTAATATTTTCAATGGCTTCCTGCTAAAGTCTCTAGCCTTTCTTCCTACACCCTGGACTGCCTCTCATCTTGTACGCAGTGTAGTTATAGCTGTGTCGGTCCCAGGATATTAGAGAGACAAGGTGGGTGAGGTAATATCTTTTATTGGACCAACTTCTGTTGGTGAGAGAGACAAGCTTTTGAGCCACAAAGAAGAGCTCTGTGTGGCCCCAAAGCTTGTCTCTCTCACCGAGGTCCAATAAAAGATATTACCTCACCCACCCTACCTCTGTTCTTTTCACTTGACTCAACAAAGAGAGCACTCTCCACTTGTAATGGATACATGAGGGTTGCTCTTCAGCTGGTGTAAATTGGCATCTCTCAGTTGACTTCACTGGAGCTAAGCGATTTGCCCTAGCTGAGGATCTGGCCTGTCATGTTAAGACAATCTGAAGTAGAGTACAAAGAGCAGAAAGTATTGAAAGAGGGCACACTAAGATCAGGGAGAGAAATATCTGGTTTCAGCTAGAGCTAGTTCAATAGTTTAAAAAGTGTGAACATATTGGGCAATAGAAGTGCACAAGGCAATTCACAACATTTTATTATAGCGATTGCTTGTTATTCATGAGTATTCAGACAACTGGTGGATATTTATTAAAGCTCTTGCAAATCCTGAAGATTTAATGACTATTTGAATTAATGATTATTTTTCTGGGAATTCACACCAGAAGTAAGCTATTTCAGTTACCCAAGCAGAGACCAGAAACAATACCATGTGACCTAGGTGACCAACTACAGAGCTAATATTTGATCATAAACAGCCCATAGGATGAAAATTATTCATCCAAACTATTAGCTGAACACTTGCAAAAAGTGAGTCGATTCAAAGAAAATCAGGATCAGCTCATCAACAATTTGCTAAGCATAAATGTTGCAAAATTTGTAACTAATATGATTCATAATGGGTAGTTTGACCAGCTGTTACTTCAGCCAACAACAGATCAAAATAGATTTGTGGTTCATCACCAGAAAATTGGAGCCTCCTTTGCCTGGAAACTGCTGGCTACCCCATGCCTGGTTACACTCCATTACGCAGCCTTTTGAGGCTTGAGCTTGCTCCATGGAAGCCAATGTGAATTATGCCATTGGCTTCAGTGAAAGTAGAAGGCTCCTGGTGAAAATCAAGTTAAAATTGCTGTTCCAAAATGGAACCTCTCTTGGTTTCATTTAAAATTATTTTCCCTTTCTTGTTTAATTGCAACTGACTTATACAACTTGATGTCAAAAGGTGGCAGGTTTCACTTGTTCTCTAATTGTTAATTTCCACAGCATTTGTCTGTGAACTTCACTTGAAATAATAGAAACAGGGATTGTATCTGGTATTATTATTCCTTAGCACTCCAGTCTGTTCTGTTAGAACATGGAATTACTGTACTTCGTGCTTTCATACACTTGTCTTATCTGTCAGAAACATGTACTCCTCTTGACCAAGATTTACATTTAACACTGTACTTCCCTATATTCATTTTGGATGGATCCATTCGGTTAGCTATTGGGTAAATGAGCTCGTATCAAATCCCAGACCCAAACTCCCTCCAATTTTGGAAGTGCTCAGAAACCAGAGAGGGACCTACAATTTGTGGTTTGAATCCACCTTTATTGTTGCAATGAGAAGGAAATGTGGATTCTCCATTCCGTTGATACAGAAATGTCAAAGATGAGTTGAACGGAAACTGCTAAATCAAAGATATTGGATATGGGCACACTTCTCTTATAATGCACTTGGTAGTCTGGCCTTTTTTCACCTCTCTCACACACAGAGACATTGGGGAAACTTTACATTTAAGGGATGAGAGTGAAAAATAAGAGCTATTGGGCCATATTTGGTGCTGACGAGCAACTGCTGCAACTTCTTTGCTTTACCCAGGATTACAAGAGACCAGATTTTGATCTCAGCAAAACCAATGTAAATCAAGAGCTCTTGAGAGCCAAACTTGCCCTTGAGGTAACTGGTTTGTTTTAAGTATCAGAGGGGTAGCCGTGTTAGTCTGGATCTGTAAAAAGCAACAAAGAGTCCTGTGGCACGTTATAGACTACCAGATGTATTGGAGCATAAGCTTTTGTCTGACAAAGTGGGTATTCACCCACAAAAGCTTATGCTCCAATATATCTGTTAGTCTATAAGGTGCCACAGGACTCTTTGTTGGTTTGTTTTAAAACATTAGGCCATAATCAGACCTGCAGTAAGGAGGTGCAGCAACTTCCCTGGGCCCAACTCTTGCCTAAGACATACTATCTGGCTTGCTTGAGTTACAGCACCACCTTAGACCAGCTCTGAATTTGTCCCAGTGTGTCAAGAAATAGCAAAGTATCCATCTGAAATTCTTTTAATTTTTTTGCTATGAAAATGTCAGTGCTCAGTAAAGGCTAGGAAACGCCAAGCAAAACTCTTACGACAAAATCAAGGAGGACCGTGAGACTCAGCGGGAGATGACCTATTTTTAACATGAAAGGATAATATGCCCTCAGAATAACATAGCTATAACTACTTTTATGGTGTCACATTTGGGACATTTCCTAGATGTCACCAGTGAAGAAAAACACTAAAAAAAAACCAAGTCTGAGGACAAAAGCAAAATGCACTAGATTCCAGTCAAATAATTTGTTTAAAGACTCCAAATTCCTAATATCTGACACCTAGCACCAAATCTAATAGCCTGAGGCGAGCTAAGTAACATGGCTGGAATAATGTAAAAGAGTTTTATTTACTTTAGTGATTTGAAGCTTCCTGTGGAAATAGCTCCCAGGTTTCCTGATGGAAGATTTTGTTTATCTTTGCCAAGCACCATCAGGAATCTCAAAATAAAACGCGTCTAGTGACATTGGGAAACCAGGGAGATAAGGCAGAGCCGTTCCTGTCTCACCCTCAGTAATTGCAAACACGCCCATGGGTCTGCTGTGTGCCAGCAAAACATCCCCAAAAGTAGGGGAAGGGACAGGTTGGGGGGGAGGGGCCTAGCGCAGTGTAATTTGGCACACAGGAATTACTCTCAAGACTGCCCCAATATCAATGAGCAGGAAGTCTTTCAGGAGGGAACATTCCATATTTTCTCTGCATAAGATATGTGCTTATGGTTATTTGATGGACTAAGGCAACGATGCACATTTAAAAACACATTGAAACAAAGCCTAAAAGTGACCCGGCTCTTGACTGGCCATAGGAAGGAAAAGCTATTCAAGGGCATATCAGATTCACTTCTTGGAGATCCCAAATCACACTCCCCTCAAGGGAGGGGTGTAAAGTTGCACCCTCATAAATCTCCCAAAAATACAGATGAGAATTAAACTCAGAAATACCAGGGGCTCTACAATAATAAACATGAGGGTTTGACCCCACGTGATCATCTCCAGCCCCTTACCAGTGCTCTCTTGCTCATCCTGCCAGGAGCAGCCCCAGAGATGCTGGAACAATTTTTAGAGGGGGGTGCTGAGAGCCATTGAACCAAACTGTAAACCCTGTATATAATGGAAACCACTTCAAGCCAGGGGGTGCGATAGCACCCCTAGTTCCATCCCCCTAATTCCAGCCCTAACCTCTGCTAACTTTCCAGATGCTATTTCAGCCACTGACAGAGAGGAGCATGTCACATAAAGAAACTGCCCCCCTCCCCAAAAAAATTCTTCCCATTGCTCTAGCACAGGCTTTCTTGCCACCTAAAAGACAAGGATTGAACCACACAGTAATTCAAAATAAGGGCCATATCGGAGAGGGAGGTATTGTCTGCTTAGACTGTGCTTGGGCTCTTCCCCATGTTCATTGTCCTTTCTGACCTCCCTTGCTGTGGCGGGCAGCTTCTGACTCTAAAAGCCTTCATGTTCTCCTTCTCTGGATATTTTCATGTCTCACTTTCAGTCTTTGTGTAAGTCAGAGCCAAGTGAGAACAGCCTCCCAGCCCAACCCACAAAAAACAAACAAACCTCCGGCAGTCACCCTAGCCCTGAAGTATCTGTTTGGAATACATTAGAAGGAAATCCTTTTTGATGTCCTGTCTGTCTGTTCACACCCATCAGCATTTTTTTGGATTGTCATTTTTTCCCCAAGTGCGCTTTTCAACAAACACCAAAAAAAATGTCTCTCAATTGACTTGAAGTATAAAATGCTACTTGACTAGAACAATGGTCTCAGCCTGAAAGAGCATAATTGCTAGAGTAATGTGTGAATCCAAATGAATATTTTTGGTCTTTCAAATTAGATGCGCTGTAAGCCGGGGAGAGAAGAAGAAGCCTGACTTAGTTTTTAAATGTGCAAACAGCAGATAGCAACAATCCGAGTTTAATTAAAGCAATCAGATGTCAGTAGACAAACAGGAGTTTATAGGTCACACAGCTCAAGTCTCAAGACACACTAGGAGTCCAAAGGACAAATAAAACATTTTTAAAAACTGATTTAAAAGCTGAGTTTATATCAGTCTCACTACCCCACATAAAAAGGGTGCTACCAGTGAAACCATGTACAGTTTCCAGACAACAGTAAACCAACCACTCCAATATCCCATTTCTGAATGGATGCCAATACCAAAGCCTTCAGGGGAAAGTCATAGCTATCCACCCTCTCTGCCATTATACATTCTACCATGTAAAGTATGGTATCATGCAGCAGGTTAGGGTCCATTCAATATCTAAATAATTTGGATAATGGCATAGAGAGTACACTTATAAAGTTTGAGGACAATACCAAGCTGGGAGGGGTTGCAAGCACTTTGGAGGAAACTGGAGAAATGGTCTGAAATAAATAGGATGAAATTCAATAAGGAGAAATACAAAGGACTACACTTAAGAAGGAATAATCAGTTGCAAAAATACAAAATAGGAAATGACTGCCTAGGAAGGAGTACTGCAAAAAGGGATCTGGGGATTATAGTGGAGTCAACAATGTAATACTGTTGCAAAAAAAAAAAAAAAAAAAAAGTGAACACCATCCTGGGATGTATTAGCAGGAGTGTTGTAAACAAGACATGAAAAGTAATTCTTCCACTCTACTCAGCACTGATGAATCTCAACTGAAGTACTGTGTCCACTTCGGGAAAAGATGCGGACAAACTGGAGAAAGTCAGAGGAGACCAACAAAAACAATTAAAGGTCTAGAAAACATGACCTACAAAGAAAGACTGAAAAAATGGGTTTAGTCTGGAGAAGTGAAGACTGAGGAGGGACATGATAATAGTCTTCAAGTACATAAAAGGTTGTTATAAAAAGGAGGGTGAGGACAGGACAAGAAGTAAATTGCATCAAGGGAGATTTAGGTTAGATATTAGGAAAAACTTTCTATCTGTCAGGGTAGTTAAGCACTGGACAAATTACGTAGGGAGGTTATGGACTCTCCGTCATTGAAGGTTTTTAAGAGCAAGTTAGACAAACACCTGTCAGGGATGGTCTAGATAATACTTAGTCCTGCCTCCGTGCAGGGGACTGGACTGGATGGCTTATTGAGGTCTCTTCCAGTCCTACATTTCTATGATTCTATGATTTTTCTGCGCCCAGCTAAGAATCAATTCATATCCTGAAATATAACAATGTATGCCGTCATGCTCTAGTATCAGACAGTTAGGTGGGAGAGCATCTGAAAACTTTAAACAGGCAGGTATTATGGCACCAAAAGACCTTCTTCACTTGGCTTCAGGGTCTTACACAGAGCATTAGGTTCCTAAAGAGAGAGGGCTAGAGCACACAACTCAATGTCTTGCGCATTAAAAGAGCAAGTACCCAGTACACTGACTGATGATTAGAATGTTCCTATTCGCTGCCCTAAGTTGTATGTAAAGTCTCTATGTGACATATGTACAGGCAATACCACAGACAGATTAGCGAGCCAATTTGTGGGAAACCACAGTCTCATTGTTTGAGTAAAGGTTTTAGCTTTCAAGGAAATGTACACAATTTAATGCTTGAAAGCAAACAAAAAACTATGATTCTAGAACTCTTAGTCAGCAAATACTCCTGCCATATCTATGAATAGAACAAGTAAATATTTTCCTTTTTCATATTTTACAAATAACCTTGCCGTGTGTCACTTATCTATGTTTACATTTCAATGCCTAGTTCTGGTGTTTTATTACTGAACTTCTATATTTACAGACAACCAACAGTTCCTAAATGTGGGAGAGTATTATTAGAGCTGGTCAGAACATTTCAAAAAGTGTAAAATTTAATCCAAAAAACGGGGAGGGGAGGCATTGTACCAGCGTTATTTTCGTTAAAGTTAATCAGAATGACAAGCAACAGATCAACAACAAACCAGATTACAAAATTAGAGCAAGAACAACAACAAAACATGCTTAATTGAAAATGTATCCTCTTTTCACTGTGAGGTTATGGCAGGTTTCTCATTTTTAGTATTTTTAATATTAAAGATAGATTGGCCTATGGTTTCTAAAATATCTCCTATTAAATGATTATGTCTCATTTTCTTTTGCCAGGATCTTTTTCAAGACTATACCGGACCATTAATGTAAGCCTAGCATCCCGTGAGTCCACACTTGGTAAATGCATCGTGCCACAGCCAACACAAAACCTTCAACCAGAAGGTGGCTCCATTGCAGTGTGACCTTCCTACATGATGGTTGATAAATTCTGTACTGGCTATTGCGAGTGAATTCCCATTTATTTCCTTAGCTCTTGAAGGCCCACCATTTACTCCTTACAGTCCTGTTCCTGCAAAGACTTATGCACATGCTTGACTTTACGCCATTGAAGTCACTAGAATTACTCACGTACATAGATAAACACATGTGTAAGTCTTTGCCGGATATGGGCCTATATTATACAATGGTATCTTCCACAGAAGGGGGTAGTAGAAGGCATTGGGTCCTATCATCTGTGTACAGAATACTCATTGGTGTCAATGGGAGATACACCTGCAAAAAGATGGTCAAATGCAATCCACCGGCCCTGGTCCTGCAACGTGTTCCTGAGGTAGACAGATCCGTATGCCTGTGCTGAATCACATTGACTTCAATGGGGCTCTGGGCAGGCACAGAGTTCTGCTTGCAGGGTACCTGTTGCATGCTCAGGGCGATAGTTGGCAGAAGCTGATACATAGTGTGAGCACACCTGATGCTGCCTGATAGGGGTTTCACAAATTATAAAGTAACATTACACATGTGCCGACTGCAAGCCATCAAACACTAGAAAAAAGTCATAGCAAGAGACCATTATTTTCATGTGCAATTTGCATCTTCATTAGAGAGCTGATAATAGATCATTGTTATTCATCACCCTGTACTGCTAATCCCCTTTTTAGCAGCCAAGTCCCAGCAGTCCTGTTGAAACCCACCACAGAGGCAGTGAAAAATATTACATTAGTTAAATCTGCCTCCATTACAGTAATTATCACACCTAGGAGAAGTGTAAACCACATGACATCCTAACAAATGCGACATTCTGACCAGGGCGGGTGTTTAGTTACTGAATGGATTGTACCTTACCTGTTACATAAAAGCTAATGTTTCTTTCAACATTTCCTACTTTATTGGAAGCCACGCAGCTGTAGATTCCGGAAGATTTCGCTTCGGCTACAGCCAGAATGCTAGCAGTCTGTGAAAGCAAGAAGAGTTTTAGCTCGCATTAGATTAAGTTGTTTGAACCCTTTTTTTTAAAAGTTCCTATTGACATTAATATGATTCAGTTGCTCCATTCATTCAGTGGTGATTAGTAGGAGGTGTCACCATGTCAGGCTCTGGTAACGATGGAAAAATAACAGGAAACTAGCTGCCCAGGAGACCACTCCATTATCAGAGTCACTACAACCCAAATCTTTGAATGTGCCTTTCAGGTTGATTTATCTCATGCTGCTGATGTAATAATGACAGGTTATAAAACATGAGGTGTGGCATAGTATGTTCTACCCTAGGAGGCTGCCCGTGGGTCAGTCAGTCAACAAAGGGAGTAGGTGAGGAACGCCTTAGTTGTTTGGATAACACTGGGAAAATGGAGCTCCATTTCATAACAGATGAGTTTGTGGCATCTTTCATTCTTTCTTGTAACTGCTACATGAATGAGGGCAGGGGCAGGACCTCTTTCTTTTTCACATTTTTTTCCTTTTGGATTTCAGTTTTAATACAGTTAATATAGTAGCAGTCAAAACTCTGCTTTGATGATCTATGCCTCTACTCCGCTATTATGATCACACCATCTTAGAAGGCCTAGCATACTGAATGTTTTCCTGAGGTGATATAATTTGTATGAGCAGATAGCTGAAGGGCATGGCACAGTAACATCTAACATTGCTTCAGAGAAAAACGTTACACTGATGCCTACACGAGGGAATGCCATAGAGTGGGAGGAAGGATGGTCTAGTGCTTAGGGCATTGGTCTAGGCCATGGGAGACCTGGATTCAAGTCTCTGTTCCACCACAGACCTTCTGTATGACCTGGGGCAAATCTCTTAGCCTCTGGGTTTCAGTTCCCCATCTGTAAAACAGGGCTAACAGTACTTCCCTGCCTCACAGGGGGACTGTGAGGATAAATACATTAAAGATTGAGAGGTGTTAAGTCACCATGTTAGTAGGGGCTCTCGAAGTACCTAAGATAGAGATTTTGGGGAAGGGGATTCTCTGAATAATTCTAGGTGATATTCTTAATTTCTGTTATTTATTATTATTAATTAATATGAAATATGGTGGTATCCAAAAAGAGTGTGGGCATGGTGCTGTACACACACACACACACACACACACACATATGTATCTATCTATCTATATAATATATATGAAGGCTCAAAATCTAAAAGGAAAAACAGACAATGGGTAGGGAAAATAGGTACAATGGTCGTGGCTGATCAAATCCTGATAATTCAGTTTAGCTCCCCAGTTGTGCGTCAACCCAGCCATTCTTAGTTTATTTTGCACAGGCATCATGGTAGAAGTAGGTTTTGAGGAGAAATTTTAATGCAGACAGAGCAATGGGACTGCAGAGTGGTTCAGGAAGGGCATTCATTCATTTTTTCATGCCACCTCGAAGGGAATGGCATGGATAAAAGCATGGCGATGGTTGTAAGAAAAGCAGATAAAGGGGTGTTGAGTGGCATTACTGGTAGAGTTGTGTGATAGGCAGCAATGAGAAAAGATACATCTGTGTCGATTGACGTTTGAGTTTTTTTAATCTATTTTCATAAACCTTCAAAAATAATTTTAGTGCAGTTAATATTTTCTTCTGTTCATTTTGTCCGTAACTAGAGTTCATGGGTCAAGATCAACAAGATTGCTCCTTACTGAGGCACAGTGACCTTCTGCAGCTCCTCACTAAGTGCTGGTCAAACATGGTAAAACCAGTGTTTATGAACTGTGATGATTTAGGGGTCTGTTTGTTCAGCTTATGAATTCTGGTTGATGTTATGAAGTGGTTATTATGAAATTGTGTCAGGGAATGCCTCTGTGACTTGGGAATCCTCCATTTGCTGACAGGGCCTGTAGTATGTCTGACAGACCAGGGACAATTGTCAGTCATTAAACTTTCATAGTCGTGTATTCAGGTGAAAACACTTTGGGAGAGTGGGTTGGCTGAAGCTGGGAGAAGCTAGCTCCTCCAACATGTCTGCAGGGCGGGGAAGCAGAAAACCCCAGCAACAGAACCAAAAAACCAGGTGTTCGTAGGGGGCCATAAAAACTCAAGGGACTCAGAGACACATAGGAAGCTTTGGGCATGCTTTTGTAGTTGGGGGGCGGGCAGGCAGAGGGATCCTGTTTAACTGTGGGACCAGTCAAGGTCAGAGGCAGCTAAGTTACGTAGACAGAGATGAACGACTTGATTTTGAGGCGAAGCCATGAGCTGCAGGAGAAGGATCCTGAACATCACAGAGGACTCTCCCCAAGACCAAAGAACTCTCTAGAGAAGACAGGAAACTGAGGCAGGGTAATGCATACAGATGTGTTTGTTATTTTGCCTAGATCTGTGTATCTTTCATGCTAAGTCAGAGTAATCATGTTTGGAAGTCTGACTGTGTCTCTCTGTAGGCTTGCACTGTCACGTGCTCCTGAAGAGTGAAGCTGTAAACCCAGAGCACCCACAAGGTGGAGTTCTGGGTGTGGGTGTGTTTAAGCTATGGGGGAGCCTGAGGAGTCAGGACAGGTCCCAGGAGCTGAGCAATTGGTTCACTGAGTCTCAGCTCTCAGAAGGGGAGCTAGACAGAGGATCTGACCCCAAGTGTGTGCCCAGAGACCTCAGCCAGGAGCAGTGTCTGGACTCTGCTCACTCTCAAGAGGCTTAAAGCACATGGGGCCCACTTCAGTCTGGTCAGTGCTGGGCTTGTGCCAGGGCTTGGCAGTTCATAGCCCCGACACCTCTGGGCTTGCTGAATCAGTTATGAATGTAAAAAAATTGCTTGAGCCCCGGTACCTCTTTCAGTACAAATTAAGAACCAAGTCTAGTGAGTGTCCAGCCAGGGGGAATTCTAGCAGGGTTACAGGTCTGTGACATGAACATAAATTCACACTCTGCACTAGTAAATTATAGAGTTACAGATAACTGAGGCCAGGTGGGGCATCTATGATCCTCTAGTCCAGGGGTCGGCAACGTTCGGCACGCGGCTCGCCAGGGTAAGCACCCTAGCGGGCCGGGCCAGTTTATTTACCTGCTGACACGGCAGGTTCGGCCGATCGCGGCCCCCACTCGCCGCGGTTCACCGTCCCGGGCCAATGGGGGTGGCGGGAAGCCGCGGCCAGCACATCCCTTGGCCTGTGCCGCTTCCCACCGCCCCCATTGGCCCGGGACGGCGAACCGCGGCGAGTGGGGGCCGCGATCGGCCGAACCTGCCGCGTCAGCAGGTAAATAAACTGGCCCGGCCCGCTAGGGTGCTTACCCTGGCGTGCCGCGTGTCGAACGTTGCCGACCCCTGCTCTAGTCCATCCTCCGGGATAGCATGGGCCGTGGAGGGGGGAATTATTTGTGCCTGAACTAGATCATCCGTTTCAAAAAGACATCCAATCTTGATTTAAAGACTAGAAGTGGTGGTAAATGTACCTCTTCTCTGGGTAAGCCATTCCAATGGTCAATTGTCTTCACTGTTAAAAAGTTACATCTTATTTCCAATTATATTTTTTCTAACTTGGCCTTTCAGCCATTTTCCTGATAGATGAAAGGGCCCAATAATATCAGATATCTTCTCTCTGCATAGGTACTTACAGACTGTGATCAAGTTGCCTCTTAAATTTCCTTTAGATAAGTTAAATCGGTTGAGCTCTTTAAGTCTCTCATAATAGGGTATGTTTTCCAGCCCTTGAATTCTTTTTGTGGCTCCCCTTTGAACCCTCTCCAATTTTTAAATGTGTAGACATCAGAGCTTGGAGCAGAATTCCAGCAGTGGGCTCACCAAGGCTGCATCGCTTGATATTACTTCACACCCATTTTGCATAGATGTAAACAACTACACAAAGTACCTGGCAGGGGAGAAGCAGGCCTTGGTCTCTGACTCTACTGGTATCTGATATTTATTTTATTAGACTGAAGCCCATAATGTATTATTCCTGAGCCTGAGGCCTACATGGTAAATACTCCTTCTGCAATTCCCCCAGTTTGTGGGAATTAATTTTATCATCCAATACTTTGTTTGACACAATCAGGTCTCAGTTTTAAAAGGGAAATTTCCTCTAAAGCATAAATTTTCTCATTCCATCAGATTTAGATATATTAATTATCCCTGGACAGAGGCCTGTTCACTCCTTTAGATTTGTATATAGTATTGCCTTAGGTACTTGTACTGTATAGGAATAAGACGTTATCCCTTTAATAATCTGTGAGTCTTCTAATGGTGCACACTGTGCTCTGTGTTGTGAAAGCTGTCTGAAAACACTCAGAGAAGCAGTGTGTATGTAGCTAGTTCTGGTTTGTGTATATTGAGTAAATAGGCTTCCTGGGGACCTATCTGAGGTGTGTGTTTTCTTCATAGTGTTGCGTAAAGAGAGTATTTGATATTGGCCTCATGTCATCTAACTCCTTCAGCATCTGACATTCTCTGCGACATGAAGAGGTTTAGAAATTGGCCGGAGCAGAAGAGGACAACACGCAGCAGTCGGATGCCACAGCTAGCTATGACAGGGTAAAGGCTGGTATCTGCTAGCTTCCAAGCAGACATTTCCACCAACATTTTTCTTGTATCAAACCAACCAAGGCCAACTGAAGTATTACGTTCTAAGAAAGAAGGAACATTTCCAAGTCAGAGGCTGGGGAGATTATTCACATATTGCTGCTGCCATCACTAACAGCTGAGAGAAGAGGAGATGCTGAAAGCTGGAAGAGGAGAAGGCTGAAATGGTGGGTGGCCATATCCGAGGCTGATGGGGAGGAGGATCAGGAGGGCAGGCACACTGATTGAGAGAGGTGACGAAATCTTTGTAGGCAGGAGGAAGCACAGGTTGATTCCTCCCCACGTGCTGGCGGTGGACGAGGAGTTTCTACATTAAAGTCCCATTTTGCGTAAGAGCCTGCACAAAGGACTCACACTGTTGAAATGGGTGGCAGAGAAGCCAGAGGGAAATGGTTGGCATTTTGACAATTTTCCTGGGGAAGATACCTCCCTGCCTCCTAAAAGGTCTTTACATGCACCTCCGCTGAGGGGGAGACCTTACTGTAGGAGACCCTTGTTGAAATACTGGAGCACATCACTGTTGTTTTAATTGTGCCAATGATGTTACATACTTAGTATGCTTCACCTATTGGCAGGAGGTATCCATGTGAAACATCTGGACAACAGGCTTCGCCTTCAGAACAAACATTATTTTCAATATAAGAAACACCTACTGAAATATCTCCGAATTGAATAACAGGACGTGGACTAAAGTTATGGGGAACCTTTTTCTCCTAAGTTCATGCTTTCAAGGCCGGTGAGTTTGTTGCTCATTAAGCAGAGCTGTATCTTCAGCAGCACTACAAGCAGAACACATTATCCCCTGGAAAGAGCAGTGGCAGGAGCAGCCCTAACCATTTTGCTGGCCAGGGCAGAAAACATTTTCAGTGCCGCTCCTCCTCACGAGTGGTGAGTCAGTGCCTCCTGAAAGAAGGTACCCGAGAATAACCGCCTTACTCGCCCACCCCTAGAACTGGCCCTGCATCCAGCTGATTCCAAAGAAGCTGTAGTACAAGCAATGAAGTACTCCTGGCTGCACTCATAAGGCCTTCATATTCAATGCCATATGGTTAATACACTAACATTTGACTCTCTGCCTCTGTCGCACCTGGAGGGAAGGGATGTCAAGGAGCCAATGGCAGATAGAGCTCTGCAACTGCACGTGCCAAGTCATGCTTTGCTCAATGTTGTCAAACTCTAGGCCCCACCCAGCATGCCCCTCTGAAGTGATTCTTTTAAAAGTGATAGCAAATTCTAGTAGCACTGAGGAGGATGGACACCCCAGAGAAAAATTGTGTGTGGTACATTGAAAATGAGGCAAGCTAAAATCCTGAAGTAATGCTCTCAAAATAAATAGTACAACCCACGGCCCAGATCCTCCGAAGAACTTGAGCATATGAGTAACTTTCAGCAGATAAGCAGTCTGACTGAAATCAGTACGACTGCCACATGCTTAGAACTGCCCACATTCTCCACTGCTTTGCTAGATGTGAACCAGAAGAAACAGAATATAGGATGAGCTATCAGAAATAGTTTCATTTGTTAGAATTGACTTTATATAGACACATTTATGGCTCCACAACTCGTAACACACAGGATCCATCCCTAAATTATCAGGGTTTCATAGCCAAACACTCCAAAGTTAATAAATGTCAGAATTAAGGTTTCCTGTGTAACCTTAATTTGGCCCTCTTGTACATATGCATTATGATTTAGTTTTTAATTACATGATCACATACTATTTTTTCCAGAGGAGCCCTGCGTCATTCAGTGCACAATGCTCACTTAATGAGCAGTTTATTCAATAGTTTGTTTTCTCCTCATTGTTCAATGTGTGGCCCCCATGCCTTATTTACTGCTCATTATTCAATCCTGCTCCAAAGAAAGAATCACTCATTTCCTCATGGGCTTTTCTCTGGCACGCATCACTATAATATTTGAGTGCTTCACAAACCTGAATTAATTTTCACAAGTCCCCTGTCCCCTGGATAAGGGGGTGGTACTATCCTCATTTCACACATGGGGAACTGAGGCACTAAGAATGTAAGGTTCAAAGTATCCAGTAATTTTGGGTGCCCAATTTGAGATGCTGAGGAGCTGATTTATCAGAGTACTTAGCATTACATAGTACTCTCTGTGTTCAAAATACAGTTCTCATTGACTTCATCACAGCTGCGAGCACTCAGCACTTCTGCAGATCAGACAGCAGGATCTCATCAGGCACCCAGAAAATGAGGAACACACAATTAGTGGCCACCTGGGAAAAGTTTAGTTTAAGTGACTTGACTAGCATCACATAGAAATTTTGTGGTAGAGGAAAGGACATAATCCATATAAGGCATCATTCAACTGCCTTATCCATGAAACGGATGAAACGGATCCCTTCTCTTTCTGAAACCCCCTGCCGCATTCCCTACAGACCTTCCAACTTCTGCAGCAAATGAAGCAGGGAATCTTACAAACAAGAATCTCCTTCACTACAGTCCTGATTCGTCCTCATCCCACCCCATGAGGCAGGAGTCCTGTCAGAAAAACTAATATGTGATCATGTAATTGAAGACTGTATCATAATGCATAATACACACAAGGGGGCTGAATTAAGGTTGCACAAGTAGCCTGAACTCTGGCATATCCTAACTTCTGAGTGCTTATGGTATTATTTTAACTTAGTGTGTGTAATTCCTAGTTTTTTAGAAAAACAAACTGAAAAAACCAGTAGTTCTGTCTTGTGGGATCATATTGACAGCCCCATGGTTTCATCAGCAGGGTTGGAGCTTTGAGCCATAGCATAGCCATCTGACACTTGAGCTAACAGAGTAACTGACAGCCGTAGTAGGTTGTCATCCTCTATGTGGACCAGCACTAGATGGAGATGAGACACACTCTTTCTCAGAAGGCTTCACAGCTATTTGCTGACAGCAAGGAATGGAGACTCAGGAATCTTTGGTTCCATTCCAGTCTCTGGAGGGGAGCATGTTCTAGTGGGAACAGACTCTTTTGCTCCAACCTGTCCCTATCCTGTTTCTTCCCCAACTCTCGCTCTTTGTCCCAGTCCCATTCTCCTTGCCTACATAGTCTCAGTCTCCACTCCTCAGACTTCTTATCCCAGTCTCCTTGGCTAGCAAGTCCTAGTCTCACTACTCCAGACTCTCCATTCCCAGTCTGCTTGCCAGGGCTGGCTCTAGGAACCAGCATTCCAAGCATGTGCTTGGGGCGGCACTTCTCATGGGGTGGCACTCTGGCCCTTTGGGGGCGGCTCTTTTCAAGGGGCAGCACTCTGTTTTTGTTTTTTTGTTTTTGCTTGGGGCGGCAAAAAACCTGGAGACGGCCCTGCTCCTTGCCCAGCCCCCCCTACACCCCAGTCTCCTTGCCCAGACAGTATACGTTCCCCCACTACCAATTCTTCATCCAGTTGGTCTCTCGTCTCCATACATGCTCCCCCCCTGCCCACATTTGCCATCCCACTGGCTCCCGGTCCAAATTTTCCTTCCCGAGCTCCTTGTCCAGTCTCAGTCTTCCTCTCTCTAACCACCTGGGGCCTTGTGCCAATCTCTTTGCCCAGCCAGTCCTAGTTCTTCCCACACACCCTGGCTCTCTGTCAGATATGTCTCTCCTCCTTCCTCACCTCCTACTCTCCCCCCCCCCTGGTTCTCAGTCTGAGTTTCTGCTCCAGTTCGCAGTCCCAATCTCCTCGCCCCGCCAGACTTTCAGTCCCAGTTTCCCTCTTCCCTGCCCGCCAGCCTTCAACCCCAGTTTCTGCCCTCACCCCCAGCACCTTGTCCCCTCTGCCTTTGAATCAGGCAGCTTTCTCCTCCACACTGCCTGGTCCCAGCGGGGTGTGTGGGGCTGGAAGGAGGTCACTGAATGCAAAGCATAGAGTCTCCCCACTCTCAGTTGGATGACTGTATCCAGCACAGCCTACACCAGCCCAGAGCTGCAATTGCAAGGAAAGTCCTGCTTAGCCCTGGGCTGAAGCATGCCCTATGCACATGACATCTTTGGGGAATTTAGCTGCTAAAATCCACTGCACATGTGCAAACTGTGATTTTTTTTTTTATATATATATAAAAAGCTTACAACTTGGCCAAATTCAGGCAGATTTTCATGGGAACACCAAAAGGCACAGCCCTCACAAGTAAGCCCCCATCTCTGCCATATTTCAGGTCCCTACCCCAAAGCATGAGGGTGTCAGAGCCTTTGAAAGAAAAGGTTGCCAAGTTTTTTTAACATGGGCAAAACAATGTATTTTCCTGAGCCTCATTCTTGGAAACAGCTGAACTGTTTTGGCTGAAAAGTTCAAAAACAAATTCATCCCATGGCAAACACGTGGCTTGAAAAATTTCAGCCCAAACAGTTGAAGTTTGGCAGCCATATGCAACTGAAAATAGGGTCTTATAATGGGAAGTGTCAGGCAACACACACACACACACACACACACACACACACACATATATAGATTAATGCACCATTTCTTACTTTATTTTTATTGCAGGTCACCCACATATTGCCTTTGCAATGAGCTGTTGCTCCAGTTAAGGATAACTGCCAGTATTAGCACTGCATGAAATATAGCCCTAATTTTAGCTGGGAGCACTCACAACTGATGTTTCTTAAGAACTGAATGGATCAGTTTATATGAAGAATCTAAAAATAATGTGAGTTATTACACTAGAACATCAATGGGAAAATCCAACGTGAGAATGAAAACTTTGGGTGTGGGAATTGAATCACTTGAACAATTATTTGATGATTAAGTATTATTGCTTACATCATTGACTTATTCCATTATACCACTCAAGTTTCTCAATGTCTGTTTAGAGAGGTTTCAGCGGAAATGTTACTAAAACACTGTCATGACCATGGTTTTTCTGTGTCACTAAATGAATAATGTAGCACACCCTTCCTGTGTTCTTTTACCCATACAAACTCGGGGGCGGGGGGGACTTAAACTTAATAATAAACTAGAGGTTGCATTTATATTTCCATACAGACAACAAACCAACTCACTGAAACAAAAAGCCAAACCAATGAGAACCATCACCTGATATGGCTCTAATGCTCTATTTACACACAGTGTGGACAGAATTGACTACTCTTCCTTAGGCAAGACCCAAACACTTACCTTGATTACCAAAAGTAAACCTTTGAACATGCCTTGTTCATCTCTTGCCTTAATTACTGTAACCGCCTTTGGCCTCCCCATGTCTCAGTTTTCCTCTCTCCACTCTATCCAAAATAACTATCCTTTCAAGTTGCTCTAATCATGTTTGTTGTTCCATCCCTCAGTCTCTTCACCAGTTTCCTCTGTCATTTCACATCAGTTTTAAGATCCTTGTTCTCAGGTGCCCAGCTCACCTCTCAGCTCTTTCCTCCTTGCTCCATCCCATCCAACTTTCCACCCAGTCCTTTAAGTGCTGCCTGTCTACTTCTCACACTGAGCTTCATGCCTTCTTTTTACACTGCCTTTTATGCTTGGAAATAGGAATAGAAGGAGCATGGATGTATCAATACAGAAGGTATTCAGAAGTGCTCGGAGAGTTTTTTAAAGTAACAGCTGACATCGTGATGAAATGTCACATCCAGTCTGCTTAGTTCTGTGAATGGGCTCAACATTCCTCCCAATCAAGAGCCTCCACTTTGACTTTGCTTTGAGACACAATGAATGAAATTTTTAACTAGATATGTCAGTGGTGTTAACCCTACACAAGTTGACTGCAAAGACAGCAAAGCACAATCTCGCCTGCCCTGGCAACAGAAATGTCTGGCCACTCTATGTCAGCCACGAATGTAGAAATCAGGCAACATAAGGCTTGGCAAGAAACTATGCCAAGGGCCAGAGAGCACTTTACATTTAGGAGAGCTATCTGTCCTCAGCCAAGCATGGCTCGAAGGCCTGGGAAAAGCAATTCTTCAGAGGCAAAGAGAACTTGCATTGACCTAGCAGAGCTGATGGCTGGAGCTAACCAGCACATTTCAAGAAAAGATGATTTGTGCTTCAGATGGCTCATAAAAATTACAGAAGCCTCCTTATCAACTCCCTTTTTGCTATCAGTGTTATATCTAAAATGTATGGGGAAAAGGGTGGTAGTAACTGATAACTCTGGTGACTTCTAAATGCTATTCTTCTAGTGAAGACATGTGGCCACAAAGCAACACCACACAGTCCATTCTGGGATTAACAGCATGTTGGATAGATAAGGAGAACAACTGTGCTTCATTGTAAAACTTTCAGCAATACATACACACAGGAATCATCATTTCAGATGCATTTCTGGACATGCTTCAAAAAATGGCAGATTGCCAAAGACTTCAAACAAACTCTGCAATCCCGTATCGAGGATCCATTATTAGCATCTTCCTCCAGAGAGGAATTTATTTGCCGTGGGCTGGAAGTTGGCCTGACATTTAAGCCCCTCCTCTTCCACTGTCTCCAAAAAGCACAACACACAAACAGATTAGGTCTGGCTGTTGCACAGCTGATTCAATGTGTGGTGGCCAGGTAGGACCACTTTCCGCATGGCTAGATGCCTGCTGGAACATAATTGCGTTCTCGCTGTCTTTTGTTCATCATATCCCCGCTTGGAACAGCTTCCCTCTTCCTGTGCCCCAAATGACTTCCTTTTCCTCTTTCAAAACCCTCCTTAAACCATGTTTTTCATGTAATCTTCCAATTCTAGCCTCTCCCATCTTTGCCTCTATCCTTAATCATTTGCACGGTCCCTGGCTGAATTGGACTAAAAGGCCCTCAAGGCCAGCAACCATTCTTATCTGTACAGTGCCATGAACACCTATGGGAGCATATAAATAATACAGTAGTGGTGGAAGACATGATCCCCAGGCCTGATTCTCAGTTACACTAATTCCCATTTGTATTGGTCTGACAGTGGAAAGGGTCTTAAAGTGGGTTTAGCTATAATTCACACACTATAAGGCCCTTTTATACTGCCACAGCAGAGTAAAGGGAACTAAGGGTATGTGTACACTGCATTTTATAACCTGTGGCAGCAAGTCTCAGAGCCCAGGTCTACAGACTCAGGCTCATGCTATGATGCTAAAAACAGCTGTGTAGGTGTTTGGACTCGAGCTGGAGCTCGGGCTCTGAAGCTCAGAGTGGGTGGTGGCACAACATGTATGCTGCTGATTTTAGTGTGGTAGTACGAGCCCAAATCCATAGACCCGGACTCCGAGACTCGCCGCTGTGGGATTAACAACACAGTGTAGACATAGCCTTAGTGTAACTGACAACGAGGGCCCCTGTGTATGTCACCTGAAGTTTTATGAAGCCCTTCACAATTACTGGGAATTAAAGGCACTAGGATAAGATTGTGCTTCTTTGTAATACTATCTGCCATTATTGCCACAAGTCAAACTAGACTGTAAGACCAGATACAGTGCTTAGCTTTTCTAGTGGCAAACTATGTTAATAGATTTTAAGGACAGAAGGAACCTCTGTGATCATAGGTCTCATCTCCTTCATAATACAGGCCCCAGAACCTCACTGAGTGATTCCCGCATGCAGCTCAATAACTTGTGGCTGAACTAGAGCATCTTTTAGAAAGAAATCAAGTCTTTATTTAGACTTCAAATGATGGAGAATTCACCACATCCCTTGGTAAGCTGTTCCAATGACTAATTACCTCCATCTTAAAAACTGGAGCTTTGCTTCCCATTTGAATTTGTCTAGCTTCAACTTCCACCTATTGGATCATACTATGCCTTTGACTGCTAGATTAAAGAGCTATCCCACCATCAGCTCAAGACATCTCTTAAGCGTCTCATCTATAGGTTAAAAACATTTAACCCTTTAAGTCTCTCACTGTAAGGCAAGTTTTCCAGACCCACAGTCATTCTTGTCGCTCTTCTCTGAACCCTCTCCAATTTTTCAACACCTTTTAAAAATGTCTACAGCAGCATTCCTATAAACTAGCATTACAGCTGTGATGAGAGCAGATTGTGCTATGCTCTTATCAAAAATAAGAGAAACTGCACAATGGCATGAAATGGAGTAAATATCACATGACATTTTGGTACAAACCTAAGCAAAGTGTAACTTTAGATTACGCTTGTGAAGTTATTGGTCCCATTGGCGCTCTATATTCTCACTGGTCTTTTGACACTTTCATGTCTTCGTCACATTCCCAGACAGCATCAAAGTGAAAATGTAAATGTTCACACAGAAAATGAATTGTGAGTTGTAATTATAAGTTGCCTCTTCATGCTTATGTTCACCTCTCACAAAGCCTATAGGCCCGGTGCTACCAACAGTTATTCTCATCCATAGTCCCCAAGCCTTTAATAGGACTAGACACAGAAGGAAGTACCTTTTTGCAACATCAGGCCCTATATCTGTAAATAAAAACCAAACTCTGTGTGTGTGTGTGTGTGTGTGTGTGTGTGTGTGTGTGTGTGTGTGTGTGATAGCATGTACACAGTCCTTCAAATTTAAAACATTTACAATACCATGTCATTCAGTTCTTCAGTTTTAGCTCAATGATCTCTTAAAATACATTCCCAGATAGTGCCTTAGCATAGTAGTGGTATTTTGACTCCCCCAACCATACCTTATTCTTCCCCTCTATCATTGCCATGTGTTGAGTGATGCTCTGGATTCTGTTTCCTCTGCTGCTGCCACTTTTCAAGATGAAAGGTCCCTCGGTGTTAGAGCAAACTTCATACCTATGGAGAGGAGAAATCAAGTGCTTCTCTTAGCAAAATGAGTGTGGAATAAACAGTTGATTCAGAAGAACAAGTAGCTGTCCTAAGCACCTGCTGCTCCTAAGGGAAGTCAATAGGAGCTGTAAGGGCTCTAATAAGCTGTCAGTTACATCTATGCTTCTTGATATCATTAGCAAACATGGGCTGGAGGCTGAAGTTCAGTTCCAGATCCAAACTTCCCCCAAGAGCGAAGGTTCTTTGGACTCTGTTCTTGTTTGACCCACTGTAGAGTTGGGCTTCAGGCGTGAAATTCAAATATAGACGAGAATCTGAACTGAATCAAAATTTGGGACTGTTTGGGCCCAGTATTCTAATTCTAGTGTTCCAAAGTTTGAAGCCCACCATTCAGGTTCAGCCTTAGCTTTAATTATTATTTATATTATTTTAAGACTTAAAATGCTGACAAATTTTAAAAACTTCTGAGGTCCATTTTTTAAAAATGATTCCAAAAATGAACCTTTATGTGCAGGTTCTTTTGGTTATCATAAAAATTATGTCACAAGCTCTAATTTTCTTTGTTTCAACAGATTATCTTCCACGTGTTATCTTTCAATTTACAAATCGTAAACTATCTACTGCTGTGACTTCCTGTTTACTAGACGGGCATTAAAACTACAACCAAATAATCTTACAAATTAACAAAATAAAAAGTTATATCTAACTGCCAAAGGGGTTCAAACATGTTTTTTAAAAGCTGAATTAAAAGCATATTACATTAATATCTTACACTACAAATTGGCTTTTAATCAGAACATTCAGATGTGGTCATGGTGGAACTAGTTTGTTTTCCAAAGCTTAATTTGGTACATATGGAAATAAACACTTTGGAATGTTTGTTACATTCTGTCCATCTCGAATGTTTTCTCAGGACATCTAATTATATTTTTAACTATTAGGTTCAATCCCAATTTAAAAGGTAGAGCTTGCCCCTTCGTTTGTGTAAAAGCTCTTTCAAGTTTGATATGTTCTTCAAACACATCAAAGTTTTAAAATATAACACATTTAATGCTCATCAGCAAATTGGATTCATATGTACATCGGGCTGTTTGGAGAAGTCACCTTTAAAACCACTTGGTTGTGCACTGACAGCTACTGCTAAACTGACCAGAGAATCAAATAACTCTACGTTTTGCTTGCTTCCTTCATTGTTTTTGTATCACGGTAGATGGTTTACACCATATAATAATTTTAAAATGTTTTGCATTACATCAAGAGTAATATTACATTAACTAATGTTATGTTAACTAATTTAACAACCTTTCAAAATGATGATTCATTAACTAATTTGGACATCATTACAGATGTGTGGCTTTCTGCCCCAAGAATTCCTTATGATGCAGGGATATGCTCAGCCATCTTATAGAAGTGAAGGGCCATGTTCCTTCACGTGGAGGGTGGGGGAAGCGATGGAGAGGATTGGGATGGCAGGTATGCGGTATGGGTGCAATCCACAAAGCAACTCAGGTGCCTAAACACCAATGTTAGGTGCCTAAATCCCCACTGCGACACAAAACCGCTGGTTGGCTGCTGCCTAACCCTGTCGATCATTTCAAAACTCATTTGGCTCCTAATTTTCTACTGTAAAAGTTCCCTAGGCACCTAAGTTTTAGGCCATGGGGCATATGCACTGCTGCCCCGCTCCAGGCGCCCAGACACCTGTCTTGTACCAAACCCCAGAGCGATTCACAAACCAGGGGAAGATAGACATTCAGCTGCCTAAGTCACATGCAGTGTTTGATCGAGTAGGCAGCCTCTGAGCATGCCTACCAGCTCAGGGCCCATTCAAAATCTGGCTGGATGAGGCCAGGAGGTATTAGTGTATACTTCATAATGCTTAGTCCAGTGTCTAGAGCACTCACCTGGGATGTTGGAGACCTACGCTCAATTCTTCCTTTTTCCAGAGGGAGAGAAAGGAATTGAAGGGGGGAGGGGGAGGCGATCTCCCACTTCCTAGGTGCGTGCTTTGACCATCAGGCTAGAGTCATTCTCTCTTGCTGGCTTAATGACTATTTAAGAATTCATCCACATGGAACAGTCATTGGTGCAGAGTGAGAGAGAGTGCTGGTGAGGATCCACCTGGGTGGTGGAAGACCCCAGGGCCAGACGCCCTGCTCCAATGATTTGTTCAGTAGTTACCCACAGTGGAACAGCTTCAGCAGGAGAGACTGAGACAGCCCCACATCAGTACATGCCATAGCCCAGTGGTTAGCACACCCTTCTGGAGACTCCCCCCTCAAATTATTTTGCCCCCTGTGGCAGAGAAGGAGGAACTGAACCTGGGTCTCCCATATCCCAGGTGAGTGCTCTAACCACTGGGTACCACCACCTCCTCCATTTTATGGGGAGCAAGGCAGGCCCAGAGTTAATTCCTGCAAGAAGCGACTTAGGCTCCTAAGCGAGCTGCCACCGGGTGGCTGGTTCCTGTTCATAGCTCACTAGCAGAGCTAGGCGCCTCCCTGCAGCCCACACTTAGGGCTGGTCTATGCTACAGACCTATATCGGTATAACTACATTGCTCAGGGGTGTGAAAAATCCACACCCCTGAGCAACATACTTATACTGACTTAACCCCCCGTGTAGACAGTGCTATGTCGGCTGGAGAGCTTCTCCCAATGACTTAGCTACCGCCTCTTGGGAGGGTGGATTAACTGCACCAACGGGAGAGCTCTTGTGTAGAGTTGCCCTTAGGCTCCTATCTCAGAGAGTGGGGCGGGGCTCAGCACACACTCCTCCAGTCAGCAGTTCCCATTGGCTAGCTTAGGCAGCTCACTCCAGCTGGCTTTGTGGATCTCAGTCTAAGGCACCTTCATTGTATAGGGAGCCTAGGTGCCTAACTTGGCTTTGTGAATAGCAGTGTTGTTCCTGTGGTTTTCTAGGCACTAAGAAGTTGGGGGCTATGATACTCAGCGTTGCAATGCCTACATCCCTTCACACGTCCTGCCCTATCTACCCAAACATTTATCTCATGCTTTCCATATGCTATTTCAAAAATCCGTTTCTGTGAGCACACTCGTGGAGGCCTGAGTGAGTGGATGGGATATAACGTTAAGACAGTTTTGTCAACTCATTCAAGAGAACGCAAGGACAAAAATAGGCTTTAGAATGGTTCAAATAAAGTTAACCCCTGTCTGCTTTGGCTGCACCACTCTTCAACAAAAACAGTGTTTTTAACAGCCTGTTTGAAAAACAGGAAACTAAATTGGAGGAAACTGTAATATAGATGGGGCCAATAATGCTTCCATATTGCTGTGATTTGCAGGACATATTCAGTGACCTCGAGACTGTCTGTACACAAATGACTATTTCATCTAGTCTCTTGCAGTTTGGATAGGGGAGGGATCTTGTCACTATCAAGTGAGGCATCATGATCTCAGTTCAACCGTTTTTCTTGTCCATCAGGTGTTTCTTTGTCAGATTTTTACCCTTTGAAGCAGGTGAAATTGTAGTCTTAGAATCATAGAATATCAGGGTTGGAAGGGACCTCAGGAGATCATCTAGTCCAACCCTCTGCTCAAAGCAGGACCAATCCCCAACTAAATCATCCCAGCCAGGGCTTTGTCAAGCCTGACCTTAAAAACCTCTAAGGAAGGAGATTCCACCACCTCCCTAGTCTTGCCTCACTGAATACATTGACATCTCTTTGCTGCAGTGTTGAAAGTCTGGCCTCTTTTTGATAAAAGTACTTGTTGAAAAACATAATTTGGCAAGGGAAGGTGGGAAGGTTTAGATGAAAAGGGCTTCACAATCAGAATTAGGCTGTGCATCGGCTATGCCAGAGATCTTAAAGGTCTGCAGCCTCTGAACCTAGTTGAAATTATTCTCTATAAGAGAATAATTTACAGAGGAGTATGTATGATTAGACTGTAAACTCTTTGGGACAGGGACTATCTCTGTTATATGTCTGTATGATGCCCAGCATAATAATAATAATGAATAAGTAAAACACTGGATGGAATTTCCCCCAGGGATGTGCATATGTGGCTTCTATTGACTTCTAAAAGAGAACTGGATAAATTCATGGTGGTTAAGTCCATTAATGGCTATTAGCCAGGATGGGTAAGGAATGGTGTCCCTAGCCTCTGTTTGTCAGAGGATGGAGATGGATGGCAGGAGAGAGATCACTTGATCATTGCCTGTTAGGTCCACTCCCTCTGGGGCACCTGGCATTGGCCACTGTCGGTAGACAGGATACTGGGCTAGATGGACCTTTGGTCTGACCCGGTACAGCCATTCTTATGTTCTTATGACTTCACATGTTATATTATGTTCACATTGCTGACTATAATGGTAATGCAATTATAATGGAAAATCAAATTCATTAGTACCAGTTAGCCACATTTTGAATGACTTCTTCTAATTCTATTCTCAAATAATAAAATATCTCAATGCAGAACGAGAACGGTTTTCAGTGTCCTGACTTTGTTAGCCAGTTCAGTATCTAATCTCCCCCCCCCGCCCGTTATTTCCAACTGAGCCACATAGTATCATTGTTTAACCCAGCAGAATTGGTTACAGCTGTGCAATAGGTAAAGGAGAGTAATTAAAATCATGCCTCCTGCTTTGGTTTATAATGGCAGGTATCTTGTAACAGAAAGGGAAAAGTCTTAGTTGGATTTAAATATAAGCCCTGAGCCAAGTTTGTGTTTATGTAATGATGTTTGAAAAGGTACAGACAAGAATGGAGCTATACAAATCCATTCTGGCCGGGACTGAAAAATCATAATCATCTTCCAATTATTTTAACTGATGTTTCACTGTGGGTCTCCTCATATAACTTCATCTATGCATTTTTGTGTATGTTGTTGTTTGCCAATCTCTTCAAATTATTCACTATATAAAATAAGTGGAGCACTCCTATTTGTAACCAAAAATGTCAAAATTACTGTGGGGAAATCCCACAAATCTTTGGGAATCAGAGACTGAAAAGATTATTTTTACCTGGATCTCTCTGGAGCTAGGGGAACTCCAGTTGAGCTGAGTTTAGTTTCCTTAAACACCCAGGAGGGTTTACACCAGAATTGGAGTCAGACCATTGGAAAGCACACAACACACACAGCAATTCACAAACAAGTTAGAGCTTTGCCAGCATGCTCATAAGTAACGCAACCAGTCTCCCCAGCTCTTACACCTGCCTTCACACAGATCCTTTCATGCCCTTTTGTGCTGGTTCCATGTACACACATGTAGGTAAGTGTATATATCAGGGCACAATCAGACCCCAGTGTCCACACTAAGTGGTAAGGAGATTCACGGGGGGCCAAAGGTTAGGAATCCTTCCCCCCGTGACTGGAGGGATCAGGGGTCCATTGTGCTAGGCACTGTACAAACACAAAGAGACAATCCAGGCCCCAAACAGCTTCCAGTCTAAGCAGGACTGACAAAAGGTGGAAGAAAGGAAGTATTATCATGCCCATTTCAGAGATGGGGAACTGAGGCACAGAGACATTAATAGTGAAATCCCGGCCCCCACTGAAGTCAATGGCAAAAATCCCATTGGTATCAATGGGGACAGAATTTCATCCCCAGGGACTTGCCCTAGGTCACACAGGGGCCGACCTGGGACTGAATCCAGAGCTGTGGAGTCCCAGGCCAATGTCTTAGCTACAAGACCTGGTAAATTGTTTCTCTTGAATTCCGTTTTCTCTTCCCCTAATTAAGATGTGTGCATGCGTGTGTGTATACAAACACACACGCTTTAGCCCTGTTGTGTCAAGTGCTTGAGAAATAGGCTATTCATTTGTAAAACCAGAAGCCATTAATTCTATTTTGGATTTTCAGAGGAAAATGCCAAAGGGGGAATGAGGGGTCAAAGCTGTTAATCTGACACTCCGTACTCTCAGGAAGCTCAAAGCACATGCATCGTAGTTAGTCAGAACACAAAAAACTCCCTGCCTTTTAAAGAAAGGACTTAAGACTGTGGGCAAACTTAACTCCCTGGTTTTCAGTTTTATGAATTTACACTCTTGGGAGGGTTTTTGTTTGGTTGGTTGTGGGGGGGTTTTGGAACCAGAAGTTCAACTTTAAAGGCCATTTGTGGAATTGGCCACATACCAGCACTTCAGAAGTAATTTGGGGGAGGGGCGTGAGCCTGATTCTTAAGAATACATCAACCTCTTAAGGAAGTAGAGTGTGCCACGTTTGAAGATGCAAAGATAATCACAGTGCTGGGAACCGTCTTGTGTAGAGGAGGAAGCCAAACAACAAGAGGAAAGCAGCATATGCTTCTGATTTCGCACAGGAAGCTCACAGCACCTCCTGTCAAAGCAAGATAAGAAAACTCCCATGGCCTATTCTGGACAAGGCCACTGTTATCAACCTTAGCTTCACACTGTCCTCACTCTACTCCACAGCCCTCTCCCTTTCCTAATGAGTTTCAGAACTCTTACCTCTATTTGCATACCACATGCCAAGCATAATAGTGTGGTATATTTATAACTATTGATGGGGAAAAGTTTCCAGGGTGAGAGTGTACTACATGTCATTTTGGCTTATTCTACTGAAGTCAAAACACAAACCAGTTTCATTCTAGAGCCTAATAGGTATAAACACCAGTATTAACATAAAAATAGTCATGTTACCAATATGGATGGTTTACATTGATTAGCGAGGGCTTAGGCAAAGGATTTTTCTAGTTATTCTCAGGGTGTATTGAACTTCCTGTATTACAGATGGACCTGAACCAAAACTCTGGAACCCAGCAAACCCCAACTTGGAACAAGATCTGAAATTTGCAGCTCAGATAATACAGTGATGGGTACCAATATAAGAACCTAGATCTCTGTATTATATTAAAAAAGAGGGTGGCAACTTCTGTATTCACATCACTTGAATTCCTCATTCCCAAACCTACCAGTGAGATCCTGGGAGCCTACCAAAGCTGTCCCAGACTTAAAATCTCATTCAGTCCTCAAAAGAGTCTTCCATTCTCAGCAAATCCATAGGTATTGTAAATAAATATTGAGATCTTAAGAGCAACTGACATCTAGTCTGTATTTTATCTTATTCAAGGTGTCTCTCGTATTTATTAACTGAGTTTGAATGGTTTTCAGGCACTGTCAATAAATAACTACTTCTGTGAAGCTGGAGTGATGAGACTGAATTGGGAGACAGCACAGGTATGAAGAGCAAGAGAAAGGCACACAGCAATTGGGGTTAATAACTTTTAACACTGGTTAAAAAATAAAACCAAATCATATCGCCTTTCTCAGTGTCTATCATGTTTATACTAAGGAATTGTCTTCATCAGAGTTTGGGCAAACTTACTGTCAAGAGATGAAGTGATTTGCATCACTCAGGATGTGATCATGGCAACACTGACTTAAAGATACAGGATCCGGAAAACCTAAGCCCTAGAATCATGAAGAACATAGGGAAACTAGTTTCCCCTTTGGTTACCAAAAACGCAAATTTACATGAGACTGTGCTTATCTGCACATTGGGGTTCTACAACAAAAGCTAGGGTGACCAGACAGCAAGTGTGAAAAATTGGGACGGGGTGGAGGGTAATAGGAGCCTATATAAGAAAAAGACCCAAAAATCAGGACTGTCCCTATAAAATCGGGACATCTGGTCACCCTAACAAAAGCCATCTGTGCTGTTGTGTAATCCATAGCACAGCGCAATAGTCATCACACATTGTTGGGAATCCTGAATCATTTTCAGTCAGAAAACAAAGGGGCATAAGAGTAGTAAGGAGCAAGGAGATGTTATAAAATGTCTTCTATGGGGGTGGTTGGTCTGCTGGTATGTTGCCAATGTGTTTAAATATAATTGGCTGTCAGTGTTATAATGTGTTTACCTGTTGAAGAGCCACGGTATAAATGTTCCTTTGCTACTGCAGGTGCTGTGTCAAAAATAATCAGTGATAGGGTGATATTGATTTCAATGGGGCTGGGATTTCACCCAGGATGGCCAGCCTACCATATTAAAAGAACAAACAAATAGCAATATGCTTGGAGCACATTTTCAGTAAGTGTTAGGACATGGCTACATTTTTACAAATTGTTTCTCTTTTTTAAAAGTGTCTTTGTATTTTAGTGCTTATGCAAGGGGGCCAGACTGAAAGCCTGGTGCATGAAAACCTCCGTTTATTCACAGTGACGGGCACAGCATGAACAGCAGCGGTACAAGCTTCCCCTCACTGACTCCTCAGTGTGCCTCAGATCTGACCTGGAGATGAGAAGGTATGTCACTCTTCACTCTCGCTGGTCCTTGGCCTCGCTGCTGGGGCTGTCCCAGGTGCCAGTCAGGGCCAGCTGAGGGGGTAGTGTTTGTGATGTCCATGCCTGCCCACTGGAAGCTGATCAGACATCACAAGCTCATGTCAGATTTGACACCTGCCAGTTTGCAGATGGCAACCAACTGCTGATCTCTACCAACCAGCACCACTCGCTGGAGTCGTTCAAACCCACCTCTGCACGAACAGAAATGGGAGACCCCTGGCCAAAGACCCTATAAGCCGTGCTGAAAAGTTTTGCCTTAATGAGCAGCAGGGGAGCAAGGGACTGCTTAGTGACCATTCCCTTGGACTCTGCCACTTGTGTGTAGGATCAAGACAAAAGTTTCTTTTCAATCTCTCTGCTCAGGTAGGTAGCGGGGGGAGGGGAGAGGAGAAGGGGAACAGTGTATGTTCTTTGTGAGCACCCAGGTGTCCCAGGTCCCATGCTTTAACTCTGGCTCCCTTTTTCCTGGTATAGATCCTCGTTACTTATCATGTACACTAAAAAGCAAGTTGACAGAAAGCATGAGTCCCCCTCTATCCCCCCACCCCCACCCCGCCAGTGCTTTCCTGACATGCAGCCATAGATTTAGAGAAAAGCTGGCTGAGAATTACAGGAGTAAGAACAGCAGTCTCTTATTATTAACCATGGGTAGCTGGACTATACAAACTGTTCTCTTTTCATGGTCACAGTTTCAAGCAGTACAACTGGTCCTGAACTATTTGCTGGGACTGCTACTGAAGACTGGTTGTCCTGAATTTTCTCAAACAAAACATTATCATCTTAAGAGTTCCCAGTATGCTCAGGAAATTTGTCTGGGGCATGGAATGAAAAGAAAAGTCAGATGTGTCAGAAGCCAGGAATGACATTCCCACCTCAACTAAATTGCCCACATTCTTCTCATGACCGTCATAAACCCTTTAGTCACCCTACTTTTTTTCCTGGCTATCTTATCCATGAGAGATACATTAATCTATATAATTAAGTGTCCTACAATAGTAGATCATGCAGATGACTTGGCAAATGGTTGCTGAAAGAATGAGTTCTCTTCCAATTGCTTTGCAGCTTGTGAGACCAGTGGCACACCAGGAAAGTGACAGTGCATCCATTTCTCTGGTCATTAAGGTGACATGGGATTATTATACCTTGGTTTTTGTTATTAGCTAATTGCATTTTGCTTCTTGACACTCTGCTTCCTGCTGCACACTGCTCAGCAGTTCTTACAAACTCAGAATAAGATTTTGTTTCAGCCAATCCTTCCTTCCTTCCTTCCTGGTCCTCCACCTCCTTTCCTCCCTCTGCTAGATGCTAATCACTCAGATCTCCTGTACAGTCACTGGGACTCAGCCACTCACTTTCCCTCTCGGACTCTGAGAGAGGGCCAATTCCCCTACCTTTCCCATAGCTGAGATGAGCATTGGCTGGAGCTCCGGAGATGTTGCTCAAAGCATAAGAACAGAGCTAACAGCTGAAACGTCTTTCCTTACTGTTGCAACAGAGATTGGTTTTAACGTTTAATTTAGTGGAGGAGGAAAGGACACTCTCAAGTATCAGGACTTCTGAGAAGTCAGAAGGCTAAATGGAAGGACCATAAAGATAATAGGAGCAAATTGTGCAATCTGACTCCCTTTTATTCTCAATTCTCAAATCTCTGATTTGGATGCACAGTCCAAGCTCAGGGTTTCCAAGAGAACACAGGCAGATGTTGTTCAGTGCCTGCTACACTAGTCTACTTTCTCTACTCAAACAGAACATTTTTCTCAGTCAAAAATACAGTCAAAAGACCCCACTTAGATCCTGATGCAGCACCCTGTATCTGCATCCTTCCAGGACCCAGATCATCATGAAATCTCCATCCTCACAAAAAAACTGTTATATAGAGCAAGCTTATTGTTGTCCAGGAAAAGGAGAGCCTCTTCCTCCTACACTACACTTCTCCAGATTATCTGGCATGGCACAGTTGTCTCACCTTCACCCAAACAACCTATGGGTTCCTAGTATTATCCCTAACAGAGCTGTCATTCAGGGCAATGTTGACTCAAGGTTTAAGGAGGATACTGGAATCCCTCTCCAGTGCTCCAGTTGTCCTGGTTGGAGATACATGGCTCTATACAGCAATTCCCTCCCTGTACTGCTTACCAGACAATGTCAATTCCATTTGCCAGTGAACAGCTGAGCGGTAGTGGAGACAAAGAGCCACTGCTAGTGCCCTGCCAGGTGGTCCACGCTCAGCACTGCTTTGGGCAGAGGACTTAGGGCAACTCTGAGTCAATTGTGGCACTGGATGTAGGAGGAGGGGAAAGCCAGCCCCAAAGAGAGGCCCAAGAAAGGAGGAGATTGAACAGAGGGAGATATTTAGAGGGGAGAAGGAAAACAGGGAAAAGGGTGCGGAAAAAATACTGACAGACATAGGATAAAAGCAAACTGCTATGTAAAGGGGGAGAAGGAATAAAAACAAAGGCGTAAGAATGTTAACACTATATTTTGAGAAACGCTTGCTTATATAATGAAATATAATGATAAATGCATTAATAATTCTATTTAAGTACATACACAGTCTGATCCTGCAACCATTTATGCAAATGGCAAAGCTTCCATTGACTTCAGCAATGCAGGAGTGGTGGATAGTTTAGGAGTCCCACTGGTTTTAAAGATTCGGTGTGTTCCAGAGTTAGCACCTATCTCTAACTTGGGGAATCCTCTTCAATGTGGTCCAGTATTTTCAACTGGTTGAACTTTTGAAAGGACACTGTTTATTCACAATATGATTTGCACAATAGCCAAACGCATTTTCATTATAGTTTAATTACAGTAAGTAACAGTCCTCTGGGATGTCTGGGACATTGTTATATTTTCTTATGTTTTAAACCAGTCTGGTTTGATCCATCTCTAATTAAAAAAAAAAAGTCCTTGGCAACATCTTGTATCTTGTGCTTAAGCATTCTTTTATTAGACTTGAGAAACTATGATTAAGAGCTATTTTAAATCTAGTACTGCTGAAATTTGAACGATCAAGCTTTTGGTTCATTTAAAGCACATAATGAAGCCTTTGATAGCATTTACAATATGCACAGTAGAGTCATCAGAAATAATTGTTTGCCACATTTACTGTATCATTACAAGAAGGACAGACAATGGCAAACTATCCCAAGCCTTGATATACAAAAACAAGCAAATCTGTGTTTGACAAATACATCGGGTCTTATTCTCAGGGCATTTTATAGGTAAAATATTTGAAAGGACTATTTTGCAAGATGCACATAAAGGATCAGGGGCACTTTTCTAGTAATTTCCACAGGACAGAAGTGGCTGCTCATTAGTGAACATCAATTTTTGGCTCACAATGGAAGCCTACAGTATAGGATGACCTGCTTTATTTGCTCATTTATTCAGTGTGAAGCAATGCTGAAAATATTTCAGTTGGGAGGCTCTTTCTCACTCTCTTTACTTGATTTAAAATTCTTTAATGGGAATTTCAGTTCTCTGCACATGCTACGTGCAGACCGACACACCATAGCAGGTATGCGTGCAAGTTTTAAAAAAGATGAGTGAAGAATATAGACCCGGAGTCTCATTTACACATAGTTCCCTTTACAAGCTTTGCCAATGTAAAGGTGCATTTAAGTGGGGAAAAAATATATTTACACCCACGCTAAGCCTACTTTAGGCTATCAGAGTAGCATAAAGGCTCCTTTGTGTAAATGAGAATCAGACCCATAGAATCCATCAACCAGATCCTCAGCTGATGTAAAATTAGACCAGCTGAGGATCTGGCCATGTGTCAAATTAAACAAAGGCATTCTTGAACTACCTGTTGATGTGACCTACTTTTACCATAACTTAAGACTCAGTCTTCCCTTCCTGAAAATAGAAGGTGGCACAGGGAACAGAACACCACACAGACACTGTGGACAAGTTAATGGGCATCCATGGTTGCAGACAGCCACAATTAAATTTGGGTGCTTCAGTACATTTCTAATTAAGTCCAATTAACATTTGTTCTTTACTTGTTAATTTTACATACCTCACCGATGTTCCAACCCTAGTTTCCTCCAGTAATCTATCCAAGCACATCCTAATGACTCTGCCTTTCAGTCCTTTATGAGTATACTGACATAAACAATGTACAAATGCAATTAGACTGGCTCTGCACGCAGGGCCTGCTCCCAGTCCCATTGAAGTTGGTGGGAGTTTGGGCACTTATTTCCATGAGGGCAGGATCAGGCCTTCTCTACATAGGCCGTTCTAAATGCAAACTCTAAGCTTCTGCCTGGGTGTGAACTGCTCACATCTCTTCGTCTCTGGAAAGTGCCCGCCACTGTGGTGTAGGAGGGCCATCTATGTAGAAATGAGCTCAAAGCGCAAAAGTGAGATCACTCTCGCATTCAGGGGATGCTTTGGAAAGGAGGTTTCCAGGCAAATCATTATATAGAAAAGGGCCATTGCAAAGTGCAGATAGGATTCGTGTTCAGATATTGAAGACTCTCGGGCTGTTCTGATCCAGGGTTTTAGTTCAGGCCAATTTACAACTAAACTAACCTCTCTTGTCCTTAGTCTATGTTTTTTCTATAGTACTGATGCCCTTTTCTGCAGTTTGGTGCTGAGTACCATGAATTGTCTGATTGCTTTCTTACAAAGACTACCTTTTAAAATAGCTATAATAACTGAATAGGATCAATCCGCTCCTCTGCCATCCATTAACCCAGATCATCCCATCCACTGGCAATCACACACAGCCCTCCTTTGTTGCACCTGAGCTTTCTTATTTTCATCAAAGAGCCCTAGCTTTTCCTGCCCACAGTCTCAACAGTAGTGAATATGCTGGGAATCCCAAATGGATTATCTCTATGGGCAGGCACAAGACCCTCAATCCTTTATTACTGCATTTTTCCAAAGTCGATGGGAAAGAATGTGTGCTTGGGGCTTATGAGGGTGTTCTCTCAGTACAGCCTATGGCTATCTGTCTCAATTCCTGCAAGTGAGGGAAGTCCCAGATCTGGGTCTTTTAGGGCCCCTTTTATGCTGCTCTGGCCCTTTTACCTGGTGTAAAGGGGCCAGAGCAGGGATGAGAATTTCACTCAGAGGTCCTAACCTTTTTACTTATTCTGTATTAAATCAGCAGTAACTCCACTGAACACAATGGACCTACAACCAGGGTAAAAGTGGTGTAAGAGAGGAGAATCAGGCCCCAATTTTCCCAGTGCCTAATATTTTGTAGATACCTCCAAAACAGTAACCAGCATTCAAAGAAACAAAACTAATTCAACATAATAATGTTGCTGTGTTTGCAGAGTTGCTCTCTGGGGAGCTGGCGTAGGTTACTCACTTGGTATTCAGTTTGTTTGAGTCTAAACATAATGGAAGGGTAGGGGGAGAGGGAGCTAAACCGTCCAAGATAACATTCCAGTGCTGTGTGTGTTTACAGGTTCAGAAGGGTCAAATCAATTGAAGCTCAGTCAGAACATGATGAGGATATCTCTTCAGCTGTCCACGATCAACGTGGAACTGTCCAGAGATAGAAACGCCCAAAGAATAACACTGTGTCAGTGCTGAGGAAACCAGTGATTGTACTGAACAATATCAATATCCCACTGTGCCTTCCTTGGCAACCTCTGCCCAGACTAATTTAAGACAAACACAAATCTGCAGCGCAGATTGCAGGATCAGTCATTTTGAGCAGGTGTTCCACACTGAGAAGCTAACCTCTAAAGCTTCAAGGCATGACTCCCATTGATTTGAACGGACCTCCCACAGCAAACGTTCTGCACACCACTGCTTATGGCACCTGTTTCGTTCCACCCAGAATGAGACTTGTGGAGAAGGAGGGCCAGAAGCTCGGCTGATGTACACCAGCATGGCTCCCCTGAAGCCATGGACCTTTGGCCCTGAATCTGACAGAGGAGATTCAGACTCTAGAGAAAATGAGACTAGAGGTGACAACTCAGGTTTGGTATAAATATGCTGGGGGAAATGATTTGTACTGTTGGGACTGCTCTGCCTTTTCCGACCTTCACTGAATAACTTTTTTGAGGATTCTACCCAATACATCTAATGCTGGCTAGCTAGCAAATAAAAGATAAAGTACGTAGCTGTATATGAGCTGTGGCTGATCTAGCTATAGGATATTAACACACATTCATTACTTTACTTCCCTCTGTTTTTATTCTCATTTTATTCTCTCCATTCATTTGCATTCTCTGCGAGCCCATTAGTTTTGGATGAGCTTTAAAAACAACCTTTTCTCTTATCCCCAGATGGGTCTTTCCTTGTCTAGTATTTTGGGGGGGACAAAATCCCACCAGAAATTTGAAAAATATATAAGAAAAAGTTATTTAGTAGCAAATGAGTTAATTTGAGCAGAGTAGGGGAAAAACAGGGACATTTTAATTACACTATTTGTCCCCCTCGATTCCATAAAGACAAACTTGTTGAGCAATGTTAGAACAATTTTTAAAAATCCCATTCTTTAATTTTCCATCAGGAAACTATGGAAACAGGCTTAAATGTAGCCATCCTGTTGCCCACATAATTGACAAAGGTGAAGTTACTTAAGTTCATTGCATCATTAATCACATAGTATCAATGTATCTGCATGATCTTAAAAAAATACACAGAATCCAAGGACTACACTGCAATACGTTTTAGATTTCAACTATAGAAATACTGAGGGAACAAAGATTTAAAGAAATAGCCACATTTTCAAGTGGTTTCCACTAATGTACCTTTATGCCGCGATCCTGCAAAAACGTAAGCATGTGTTTAATGTCACACTGTGAGTAGTTCCACTGATTTCAATGGCATTACTCACATTGGGTAAAGTTAATCATATGCAGAAATCTTTGCAGAAATTGGGCTCAGACTATAAGTTCTTGGAGGGAGGGACTGTTTTTTTATTATATGTATGGAGGCTCCTACCGAAATGGGGCCCTGATCCCTGATTGGGGCTATAGTAACCGCTGTAGTACAAATAATTGTGGGTTTATCAAGTGGAGTGTGCAAATCTTCACATCTGTGCATATAAACAGGCACTGGCAGATCTAACTACACAAAGTTGGCACTAAGAGCACTTGGGTACCTAAAGTTAGGCAGTTAAATCCAGAGAAGGGGAACACCTGTAGCTTCCACGGGAGAGATGCCAGTGGTCACCATCTTTGAAAATCAGGCCAATTTTACGTAGACGGCAAACTCTGGAGCTCAGTACCTAACCTTATACATCTGAAGTCTGAAAATTTTTCTGTACTGCAGTTTCCAAACTAAATATAGTAATTCTGACCTACCTCACAGAGAGGTTTTGACTAGGGCTGTCGATTAATCACAGTTAACTCACATTATTAACTCAAAAAAAAAATCATGATTAAAAAAATAATCACGATTAATTGCAGTTTTAATCACACTGTTAAACAAGAGAATACCAATTGAAATTTATGAAATATTTTGGATTTTTTTCTACATTTTCATATATATTGTATTCTGTGTTGTAATTGAAATCAAAGTGTACATTATTTTTGATTACAAATATTTGCACTGTAAAATGATAAACAAAAGAAAAAAGTATTTTTCAATTCACCTCATACAAGTACTGCAGTGCAATCTGTTTGTGGTGAAAGTGCAACTTACAAATGTAGATTTTTTGTTGTTACATAACTGCACTCAAAAACAAAACAATGTAAAACTTCAGCGCCTATGAGTCCACTCAGTCCTACTTCTTGTTCAGCCAATCGCTAAGACAAACAAGTTTGTTTATATTTACAGGAGATAATGCTGCCCTCTTCTTATTTACAATGTCCCCAGAAAGTGAGAACAGGCATTCGCATGGCACTTTTGTAGCTGGAATTGCAAGGTCTTTATGTGCCAGATAAGCTAAACATTTATATGCCACTTCGTGCTTCGGCCACCATTCCAGAGGACATGCTCCCATGTTGATGATGCTCGTTAAAAAATAACGCGTTAATTAAATTTGTGACTGAACTCTTTGGGGGACAATTGTATGTCCCCTGCTCTATTTTACCCGCATTTTGAATATATTTCATGTTATAGTAGTCTCGGATGATGACCCAACACATGTTGTTCGTTTTAAGAACACTTTCACTGCAGATCTGACAAAATGCAAAGAAGGTACAATGTGAGATTTCTAAACATAGCTACAGCACTCGACCCAAGGTTTAAGAATCTGAAGTGCCTTCCAAAATCTGAGAGGGACAAGGTGTGGAGCATGCTTTCAGAAGTCTTAAAAGAGCAACATTCCAATGCAGAAATGGCAGAATCTGAACCACCAAAAATGAAAATTAACCTTCTGCTGGTGGCATCTGACTCAGATAATGAAAATGAACCTGCGTCGGTCCTCACTGCTTTGGATTGTTATCGAGCAGAACCCATCATCAGCATGGACACATGTCCCCTGGAATGGTAGTTGAAGCATGAAAGGGACACATGAATCTTTAGCGCATCTGGCATGTAAATATCTTGCGACACTGGCTACAACAGTGCCATGAAAACACCTGTTCTCACTTTCAGGTGACATTCTAAACAAGTAGTGGGCAGCATTATCTCCTGCAAATGTAAACACACTTGTTTGTCTGAGCAATTGGCAGAACAAGAAGTAGGACTGAGTGGACTTGCAGGCTCTAAAGTTTTACATTGTTTAATTTTTGAATGCAGTTTTCTTACATAATTCTACATTTGTAAGTTCAACTTTCACTATAAAGAGATTGCACTACAGTACTTGTATTAGGTGAATTGAAAAAAATACTATTTTGTTTTGTTTTTACAGTGCAATTACTTGTAATCAAAAATAAATATAAAGTGAGCACTGTACACTTTGTATTCTGTGTTGTAATTGAAATCAATATATTTGAAAATGTAGAAAACATCCAAAACTATTTAAATAAATGGTATTCTATTATTGTTTAACAATGCAATTAATCGCGATTAATTTTTTTAATCGCTTGACAACCCTAGTTTTGACAACTGAATGTTTAGTGTTTTGTCATGTGCTATACACATCCTAAAACTCACCAGGAATGCATATTCGATTCTCCCCTGACAGGGGATATAACAACTTCCAGAATCCCAGCCTTTCTGGACAATTGTCCCTTGCAATGTCAGCTGGGATTCTCATGCTGCAGAAGGGAAAGTGGGGAGAAGTGGACTTCAAAATTCCATGCACACACTTAACATAAACTGTTATTATTTTATCTCACTTGTATTTTGGTAGGACCTACAATATGCTATGCACTGTCTAAACACAGAGTATGACATATGGCCTGCCCAAAAGAGCTCACAATTTGAGAAGACAAGCAAAAGTCATAGAGCAGGAAGAAGCATAAAACTTACAATCAACACTGCTTCCCTCCCTTCCAAACATCAATAATCCCCAAAGGTCTCTTGGCCTACCAATTAACACTTAGCTACTTTTTAAATAGATAGCACACCAATGTGGGTTTTAAAGGCCTAAAAAGAGGAAAGGGTCATGGCCTTATGGATCAGCTCAAGGAGAGTGCCCATGTGTTATGGGGCAGCATAGGAAAGACACTAAGGACAAAATTCAGGAAAGCATCTCTTGTCAAGAAAGTACTGAAACACATGCATGAATTTAAGCACAGCCGTAAGTCCCAGTGAAAGTCAGTGGGACAGAACACATGCTTACGCGCATTCCTGAACTGGGGCCTGTCACAAGCTGGCTGGCCCTTAAGGGTTCAGCCTGTGACAGTTCACCCACCTCACTCCCGAACCCCATACAGAGCTTCTCCTGAACAGCTGGAGATGAGGAGGCTCATCTTAATTATTAGACCCCGCTGGCGGAAAGCTAGGGATACTCATGAAGAGTTGGGTGAGCCTAGCTGGGGAGAGGAGCTGGATTGTTCCCCCTCTCTGAGAAGCAGCCCTGCAAGCTGGCTGAGAAAGGAGAGAAAAGGAGACAGGGTGAGCTGGAAGCCTGACGGGAGGCAGGAACCCTGAGGAGCAGCAGACTGTCTGAACCCCTGAGTGGGAGGAGGAATGTGCCAGCCCCTGGGCAGTGGGTTGTTAGAGGCACAAGAGCTGGGACTAGGCCTGGGGACAAAGTATAGCAGTCAAGGCCCACCTGTGAGCAAAGGCAGCCTGCTGAGCAGCGGGGCTGAAGATTCAATTGTTTTGAGTATTTCTGTTGGACTTTGATACAGGTCTCTATGGCCCTGGAAGGGGTAGGGCTTTATAAAGTGGTCTGGCCACACAGCCAGGTGGCAAAAGGACAGTGGGAGAAACTGAGGCAAAAGCTGCTGCAATGCTAGAGCCAGCCCAGAGGGGGTGTATTGGGGCAGCAACTTTGCCACAGGACCAAGGACTTGTGGAAGATGCAGACAATCAAGGATGCCACTCGCATCACTTGTGATGCATCGGGAGTGGGAGGCAACACACTAAAAGCTCAGTTTGGAGCTATTGTAAGTACCCACAGAGGGCAGTAAAGGGGCATAATCTACCTCCTTACTCCCCTGCCCAGGCTACCTGCATTGCTAGTCTTTGTGCAAGGGAGAGAGCAGTTGCCACAGGGCCACTAATCACTCTCCTGGGCAGGAGGGTGGCGAGTGTGTGAAGACATGGCTCTGCCTTTCCAATGCACCAGGCAGTGCAACTGAGCTGGCACAGAGGGGGAAGTAAGCTGTGCCAGGTTACTCCTCCCTGGAGCAAGGGGCCCCCAGTTATTTAGGTGTCTATGTCTTTATCTGACGACTAACTTTCACCATGTATTTCAAAGGGAGTAAGTAGTATGTGAAGTATTAAAAATGGAGCATCTATATTTTTATTTGTTATGAGGGCTAAAAGAGGAAAGGGGAGTATTAAAAGAGAATCGCAACAAAACGATTTTGAAGGCACATTTGAAACAGATCTGGAGACAAACTTGAAATAGAGCCAATGATTGATATTTAATTTGTTGCTTTTATCCTTTGATCACATGTTAAAGCTCATTTCTACTCATCTCATTAACTGAGTCTTCAGTGGTTTAGAAGTTATTAAATTTTATTTCTAATTATATGATCTACTATATAGTAGTGCAGTTCTGTGTTTGTGAAGAGAGAGAGATGTTTCACAGGCACAGAACATCACTCTGATTCCCGAGCAAGAAGAACCAAATCTTGTATCAATTCCACCCTATATTTTAAATAAAAATATGAAAAAATGTTTAAACTTTTAGGTCAAATAAAAGGATCCAATGTCATAGTCTATATGGCTTTCACCAGGGACTCTTCAGTGAAAAGGCCATTGTAATTTCTTTTAACCTACACCTTACCTACAAGTAAAAAGATCAAATTTAATCATTGTTTTGAAAGTGGTACTTCTTATGTAACAAATATAGGAAATACTGTTGGTGAAATGGAGAACTGCAACTTTTCCTTACTAAAGCACATGTAGAGATTTCTGGTGCCACCTATTGGTGAGAATAGTACAGCAAATGATTCTCATTTGCATAATCTTAAAGAAAGGTACAATCGGGGTGAAAGTAAAATTGAACTCTTACTGGTACGTGAGCCGACTCTGCCCCCCCCCCCCGGAAGGGGAGGGGCCTTGGGAAGAAGGGGCGGGGCTGGGGGTCAGCATCCCCCAGCCAACCCATCCGCGCTGCCTGACCTGAGCCACCTGGGGCTCTAGCGGCAATTTAAAGGTAATTGGCAGTAATTGCTTAGCATCTTGAAGGATTGCACCCTTCATTAGTAGTTATTATTCTATTGTTTGTGTCAAGGATTTTTAGTTAAGAATCTGTTAGACTTTATGAGTTAGGCCATGTTTTGGCAAAATGAGTCAGTGTTCAAACTAGTCATAAAAGAAAACAAAGCTCGGGAAGGGGATTTGAATACAAAAGATTCGCTGAGCTTCAATATCACCCGAGTCTTTATGATGGTGTTAGGTTTTACACTGCTAACGTACAATGAGGTAAGAGCTGGGCATGTGTGGATTTATGATATTTCGATCTACTGGAGTATCAGAAGGTATATTTGCCTTTGTTCTTTTAGAATCCAAAATATCCTGAAGATTATTCCTTTGGAATTTCAAGAAGAAAGGGGAACTCATCTGTTGTAATAGGAATTTATAAGAGAAGCCTTGCAGAGAACATATTGTAGAGTACATTTGCTTTCTAAATACTATCTCCTGTGAACATTGCATGCATGATTAGAAGTGTACTATATACAGCACTAATAGTTTGTACCATCAGCTCTACCTACAACTGTAAACAGGGGCGGCTCCAGGCACCAGCGCAGCAAGCGCGTGCCTGGGGCGGCAAGCCGCGGGGGGCGGCCTGCCCATCGCTGTGAGGGCGGCAGTCACGCAGCCTTTGGCAGCATGCCTGCAGGAGGTCCGCCAGTCCCGCGGTTTCGGCGGCAATTCAGCAGCCGCAGGACTGGCAGATCACAGAAACGCCGCCGAAGGCCACCTGACTGCCGTGCTTGGGGTGGCAAAAAACAGAGAGCCACCCCTGACTGTAAAGTAATGATGCAGAAGGTGCCACTTCTGGCATATTTTGCATAAGAAATTGCATTTTGCCCAGATGTGTTAAAATTCAAAAGACAGCGATAAAAAATCATACAAGCTCTGCTGATTTCTCTACTGTAATTGCAAGCTTTAGAACTGTAAAAAAAGAAGGTTTTGATCACGTGGGGGCGGAACAGGTAAACAAACTGTCCTACCTTGCTTTGGAATGATTTTGTCTACAAGGATGCCATATCCATGTAATTGTAGGCTGAGGAATACCATAAACAGTGCAAGTCAGCACTTGCTTGCTGCCCAGTAGGTAGAGATTGGGATCAGGAAATGACGACACTGCTTTTTCATAAATCTGGGGTTTCACTGTAAAATGCGTAAATAGAACAGAAGTCAGAAGGAGCTGAGTTTCTACTGCACTCTGTCATCATGTAAGTAAAATCATCCTGCAGAGTGGGAAGTTAAGAAACTGAACCCCCCTTGGGAACTGAAACAACACCAATGGGGAAAAGTACAGTGAGATGTGTAGGCATTAAAAATACTTAAGTAATGCAAAAAAAATGTAACTGTGGAGGGCAGACCCCAACCTGGTATAGATCAATGCAGTTCCATTGGCTTCAGTCTAGCTCTGCCAATCTACACCAGGAGCTTGATCTTACTTCCAACAAGTCAACGGGAAATTTTCCATTGACTTGACTAACACAGGATCAAGCCCTAGCTGAGAATCTGGCGCTTCAATGAGTTTAATAACTAAGTAGATACCATCCTGCAAACTTACCATTTACAATGAGTGTGACTGTTAGGTTCTTATACAAGTTCCACTGTCGTATACTCAGTGTTATAGTATAATTCCCTGCATCCTCTTCAGCAACATCTCTGATGATTAATGAATAGTCTTTAACCACATAGCGGGCACACTTTTCAGCAGCGGGTAACCCATCTTTTAACCTGTTAAAAGAACATTATAACGTATTATTATGAAAATGGTGTTTTTCAGAGTAACTATGCTAGAATGGGAACATCCTCATGTTGAAATGTTTTAAGCTATGAGCATCTATGGCAGACCAAGTTTGCACTTTAATGGTCAGAGGAAATCACATGGAAAACAGCATTTTGAGAAATAATGTTGCTTAAGTAGCCTATATTCCTTCATCTTGTGTCTCTTCTCTTGACCTTTTGACTAGGCTTAAGTATAGTATCTGTTTAATGTCTGGTATATGCTCGATCAGTGGCATATCCATCACTTGCAGGGACTAGAGCTCTCTAGATTTAGGCCCAGATCTGTTAGGGTATTTAAGCATTGCTGCCCTCAGTGTCACAACCCCAAACTGAGCCAAAATCCCATTTTCAAAAGGGATTTAGGCACTTAGGAGTCTAAATCCCATATGCAGATGGAATTTAGACTCCTAAGTGACTGAGGCTAGGTCTACACTGCAGCGGGGGTCCGACCTAAGATACGCAACTTCAGCTACGTGAATACCGTAGCTGAAGTTGCGTATTTTAGGTCGGCGTACCTAGCGGTGAGGACGTGGGAAAGTCGACCGCTGCCGCGCTGCCGCCGACTCCGCTGCCGCCTCCTGCCGAGGTGGATTTCCGGAGTCGACGGCAGAGCGATCAGGGATCGATTTTACCGCGTCTTCACTAGACGCGGTAAGTCGATCCCCGAAAAACCGATTGCTACCCGCCAGATCGGCGGGTAGTGAAGACAAAGCCTCAATCCCTTTTGAAAATGAGATTTAGGCTCCTGAATCAGTCAGGCATTGAAACACTCAGCACTACCTAAATAATTTTAAAATGTGGGCCTTTGTAAAATATTTATAAAGTACTTTGACAATGAAAATTCTATGTGTTAATATCAATATGATCTAACAGACCTCTCCAACTTTTAACTGGTCAAATCTATTTTTTAATATCTATGTTTGTATGAAAATGGAGAGTCCAAGCTCTCCAGCTGCTTATTCCCAATTTTATGTCATCAGGACCAATCCTTCACTCTTTACCCACATAAATAAAGTGAAGGTGAAGACAATAGAATACTCTTATGAGTAAGGGTTACTCTTATGAGTAAAAGCTGCATGACTCAGTCCCAAACCCTTTCTTTATGACATCATAAAACTTTCTTGAGTAAACAGCTGTGACATCACAAACATGACCGTGATTTCAGATGGGAAAAGAGCAACTGGATTGTGAAATTTTAAGAACCAGATATCCTGAATTCATGCAGATATCTTTAAAAACAATAGAAAGTAGAGTCATTTCTAAATAGAATATTGTTTTCAAAGTTTTATAGCTGGCATCAACAGTTCTTCCATAGCTTGATGTAGCTTGTAGTAAGATTGATGTATTATCAATAGAGTACAAATAATTTTTTCTATAATGGTGACTTAGTTCACTAAATTGTTGGACACACTACTAAGCTATCATGTTCTAAGAAACATTTAGGGTAAGGTCCTAAATGTCCATTGCCCAGTCTTTCCATGGGCAATGGAAATCTTATCTGTTTAGTGACTGTATGTTTAGGACTTTTGGTTTCCCTCTGCATTTCTGTTTCTATACGGACAGTCAAGAAATCAAACCACTAACTAGAAATGCAAAAGATTTAATAATGGCTTATACCAGTTTCATATATATATATTTTAATTTTCCATTTGGAGTGGCAAACGCAATGGGGGAGATTAAAACAAAACACAGTGTTTGAAGCAAAAATAAATTCTGGCTGAGAGTACTATGAACTCATGCTGTTCATGTATTTATGGATTGTTTTTCTAATCAGTCTTGTCACACACCCTTTGTTAAAGTGTAATGAATCAAGCCAAAGCTATTGCCATTTAAAATTATTTAAACAAAAAATAATGGAGATCATGAATAGATAACATTGTTTGATATAAAGGTGCTTGGACAAATTCAAAAAACTTCTTAAAAGATTTCTTAATATAGTGCATTTGAGCCAAAAAAACCCAAAAAACCCTCAAGCCACTAAATTAGGTATAGAAACTACAGTCCACCAGAAAACTAAGCCAACCAATAGTAATACTTTATAAGGCTGATTTTTTCAACCCAGTCATTAATTTTAATTAAAGTTTTTATTTCTTTCCAATATTCTCCCTGGCTGATCTGAAGAAAGATGGTCTTGTGGTCAAGACAGTGTCAGGAGAGCTGGATTCTAGTCCCACATCTGCCACAGATTTCCTGTGTGACTTTGGGCAAGTCGCCTCCCCTCTCTGTGCCTCCCCTTCTCCATGTGTAAAATGGGGATACTATTTTCCTAACTCATGGGTATGTTGTGAGGATTTAGGCCCAGCAAAGCATGTAATTAACTTTAACCTCGGGAGTAGCTTCACTGAAGTCAATGGGTCTACTTGTGTGCTTGAAGTTAAGCACACGCTCAGGTGCTTTGCTGGATCAGGGCCTAATTAATTAATATTTGTGAGTACTCTGAAATCCTCTGATGGAATGTGCAATAAAACTGCTAAATATTATAATCATTTATTTCCATATCAGGGTATCTTATTTCCATATTTTATGAGGAAATCAAATCATTAAACCTGAGCAAAGGTGTTAGTTTCCCACCCAAGAGGTAGTTCCTTTATCTATGTGGAAGTAACTGTAATCCTACCATACAACCTCTGGTGAGGGAAATGCTTTCACTTTCATTGACAGCCGATAGGATTTTCTGCCAGCTACAGCCTCAAGCACACTTTTCCTTCGGTGTTTCAAAGTAATAAATGTTTTATCTTAAAAAAAACAAAATACAACATAGTTAAGATACTGATTCTCAATCAGGCTTCATACTTATTACAGACAATAAGACATATGTTATGGTGACCTTTACAAGAAGGCATCTAACCGGGATCTCTGATCATTTGGGCATCCATGGATTCTGAGATCAAGGCTATGTCTACATGACGTAGCTTTTAGCGACACGGCTGTGCCGCTACAGCCGTGCTGCTAAAAGACACGCGGTGTAGCCACTGTTTGTCGGCTCTCCTGCAAACAAAAAACTTCCACCCCCAATGAGCGGCATTAGCATTGTCACACCAGCACTTGTCGTCAACAAAACTTTTGTCTTTCGGGGGAAGTGTTTTTTTAACACCTCTGAACGACAAAAGTTTTGTCTTTCACTTGCCAGTGTAGACAAAGCCCAAGACTGAGCTCTGAGTTACCAGAGATTTTCAGCAATCAATCTAGCCATTACAAAACCTAATGGATCAGCACAAACATTCAGAAATTTGAGCTTTGGTCCATGGCCCATAAACTTGGCTATATATTTCAAAGAAGAGTTTTCCAGGGGAAGGAATGTTCTATTTATCTTCATCAGAGATATAACAACAATAACAAGACAAAAAGACTCTGGATCAGTGGCTTACAATTGCTTTGTCAAACAAAGAAATTCTTCATAACTTCATTAGAATCATGTCTAATCTATTCACTTTGTACAATTACATTACTGTATATTGTTCCGTGTTTCAATCTCTATGATGAGTTAGTTTGCCTAACAAAGTAATGTATGGAATATTCTTTAACACTGGAAGAAGACTTTTTCTTCTAAAAACTGTAAAGTTTGGTTCAAAGGAAAACATATGACAGATCAGTGGGTTGTAGATGTCCTTTGAAAGTGCAGACATATCTATACTTAACTATGTTTTGAGTATCAAGGATAAGATTAAGAAAAATGCATGCAAGTCACAATTCAATATTTTAGTACCATCAATCAGATGTTACCTAGACTTCAAGAAGATTATTTGCTCAAATAAAGATTTTCAGGCTGGGCCCAAAGTGCTGATACCCTTCATTTTTTCTGTTCCTTTACAAAGTGCATTTCTACACCACCCTTCAGAACAGTGTCAGGAATGCATGTTTTACAGTCATAAAAAATAACTATGAGTTTCAAGCAAATCTTTGTAACCTAAATGTAAAAAATAGTTTCACCTTCTTTGAATATTGATAAAAACCTGCGTCCGAGCTGAGAAACCTAGCTGTTGAAAGCTCAGATCCTGAGGGTTTCAGGTTGATTTATTCTAATTTATAAAAATGTAGCTGTAGTTGTTCAACCTGTGCTCTGGACACCCAAATCAGTGATTAAAACAGTTCCAAACCCAAGAACCCCTCCCAGAGAACAGCCTTCCAGCAGTCCCCTCTCATTTAGTATCAAGGCAGGGAGCTCCAATGTGAGTGCCTTGGCTGATCTCTGCTGGAGATATGTCATGGAGAGAATGATCTCTCAGGTAAGCAGGTTCTAAACCATTCAGAGCACCCTCAGTTAAAACCAACACCTTGATTTCCAGCTGGACTCTTACTGGAAGCCAGTTCAGCTGGTTTAATGCCCTCAAACTGAACCTCCTTTTCATAAATGAGCTGCAGTAGCCTGCACTTGCTTCAGCATTTGAATTGTCTCAAGGTGTAGTTCCATACAGAGTGTATCACATCAATCTACTCTCCATGCGTGTCTGGTAAGGAGTGAATCGTATACGCAACTGGAGATGTAATTCTCATGAGCTTCACATAACAAAGAACTGCCGGGAGCCAAAACCAGTATCAAGGGCTATATGGTTTGCATACCACTGGGCACAGGTAACAAAACTAAATGTTGCCCAGAGAAGAAGCATTGGGGGGGGGGGGGTCTTCCATTTAAATTAAGCCTGTATATTTGTCTCTTGTTTGGGAGTCTTTATGGTGCTAATGCCTACTCTTGCTGGTATTGACTAGTGAAGAATTTTCATGCACTTTGCAAACAAAAGTGATCAGATTAGTGATCAGACTAAGCTATTTGCTACCAATGAAATAAAACAGTGTCTTGGATCAAATGGTATATATTCTGTTCCCAGGCTCTTTTCTCTTCCTATGACTGGCTTGCCAAAAATTCACCTCCATTTTGTCCTTGTGTACAAAAAGTTTCTAACCATTGTTTAGCTTTGAACACGGATCATGAGCATTATACATCCTATACATCCACACTATTTTTTACCATAAACGTGGACTGTTGTGTTAACAGATTTGACCGATGGTCCACTCTTCACATGGCAGGTATACTGGCCTTTATCAATATCACGCACTTTGTCAACAACAAGAATACTGTAGAAAATATTGGCATCTGTATTCCTTTGGCCAATGCGATTGGTTATAGATGCTCTGCGGTTTGCCTAGAAAGAAAAAAAATGTAAATCAAATATTATTAATTATTAAGAACATAAGACATTATTATTATTATTAATGATTATTGTTGTTTTTTTGATGATAGTGCCCAAGAACCCCAATTGGGATTCAAGCCCCTTGTGCTGTTCAACACACACAGAAAGACATGGTCTCCACCCCAAAGGGCTTACAAACTAAATTAGACACAATATAACGAGCAGCAATTAGTTATTATTATTTAAATTGCAATAGCATCCAAAATCTACTAGGCACTTTCTGAATACAGAAGAGGGCCAGACCACTATGTACAGTCTAAAATACAATGATACAATGAGTAGCAGCAATCTCATCCTTTGTAGCCAATGCTACTTTGGCACTGCCCACAGAACCTTTAGTGCTAGTGGCAATGTGGAGTGCAATGTGAGAGTTGCCACTGGGACTCAATGCACACGGGCAAATTTCCCTGGCTCCAGGGTGAAAGGGGTAGAGGAGGACTAGCAAGCCCAGCTGCTCCTGTACCTTCTCCATTGTTCTTTCTCTGCAGTAGCCAGGGGCCAGGAGAGGAATGAGAGAGTTAAATTGAACAAGATTATCTGATTGCTCACCAAGGGCTAGTGCAAGACATATTGGAACAGAGGGGTGCTTTGGGGTTTTTTTATTCACAGTAAATGCAGGTCTTAGCTAACTGTGCTTGTGTAGCTGTCATGGCAGAACTGGATCTTAAGGAGGTATTGGATTTGGGTTCTATAACTCTTCCTAACCAAACCAATCCTCTGCTCTGCCTGTGTGACCCAGTGAACTAGAATGGCACTTCTCCATATAGAGTCCAAACCCCCAAGACAGGAAACACTGGTGTAGGGGGTGAAAGGCGTATGTATTAACCCAGTGTGCCTGCTAACCCTTAATTAAAAATGTAATCCAGTTATTAATTACTATAGTACTACATCTACCAATTTTGCATATGGCTACATAGTGACTTCCCAACTTTAAATATTGACAGCTATAGGGCCCTGACACGGGGGAGTGAGTGGAAATGAGAACTGAGATGCGGTTAGGGGCAGAGTTATGTCGCACCTAGGAGATGAGGCTGAAGAATCCGAGTGATGCTGACAAGACATACAGACAATGAAAAAAGAACAGGGAGTACTTGTGGCACCTTAGAGACTAACAAATTTATTTGGGCATAAGCTTTCGTGGGCTATAGCCCACTTCATCAGATGCATGCAGTGGAAAATACAGTAGGAAGATATATATAGAGAGAGAGAGAACACGAAAAAATGGGTGTTGCCATACCAACTCTAACGAGACTAATTAATTAAGGTGGGCTATTACCAGCAGGAGAAAAAAAACTTTTGTAGTGATAATCAGGATGACCCATTTCAAACAGTTGACAAGAAAGTGTGAGTAACAGTAGGGGGAAAATTAGCATAGGGAAATAGTTTTCACTTTGTGTTAATGACCCATCCACTCCCAGTCCTTATTCAAGCCTAATTTAATGGTGTCCAGTTTGCAAATTAATTCCAGTTCTGCAGTTTCTTGTTGGAGTCTGGTTTTGAAGTTTTTTTGTTGAAGAATTGCAACTTTTAGGTCTGTAAGTGAGTGGCCAGGGAGGTTGAAGTGTTCTCTGACTGGTTTTTTAATGTTATAATTCTTGACATCTGATTTGTGTCCATTTATTCTTTTGCGTAGAGACTGTCCGGTTTGGCCAATGTACATGGCAGAGGGGCATTGCTGGCACATGATGGCATATATCACATTGGTAGATGTGCAGGTGAACGTGCCTCTGATAGTGTGGCTGATGTGATTAGGTGCTATGATGGTGTCCTTTGAATAGATATGTGGACAGAGTTGGCAACGGGCTTTGTTGCAAGGATAGGTTCCTGGGTAAGTGTTTTTGTTGTGTGGTGTGTGGTTGCTGGTGAGTATTTGCTTCAGGCTCGGGGGCTGTCTGTAAGCAAGGACTGGCCTGTCTCCCAAGATCTGTGAGAGTGAGGGATCGTCCTTCAGGATAGGTTGTAGATCCTTGATGATGCGCTGGAGAGGTTTTAGTTGGGGGCTGTAGGTGACGGCTAGTGGCGTTCTGTTACTTTCTTTGTTGGGCCTGTCCCGTAGTAGGTGACTTCTGGATATTCTTCTGGCTCTGTCAATCTGTTTCTTCACTTCAGCAGGTGGGTATTGCAGTTTTAAGAATGCTTGATAGAGATCTTGTAGGTGTTTGTCTCTGTCTGAGGGATTGAAGCAAATGCAGTTGTATCTTAGACCTTGGCTGTAGACAATGGATTGTGTGATGTCATCTGGATGAAAGCTGGAGGCATGTAGGTAAGTATAGCAGTCAGTAGGTTTCCGGTATAGAGTGGTTTTTATGTTACCATCGCTTATTAGCATTGTAGTGTCCAGGAAGTGGATCTCTTGTGTGGACTGGTCCAGGCTGAGGTTGATAGTGGTATGGAAATTGTTGAAATCATGGTGGAATTCCTCAAGAGCTTCTTTTCCATGGGTCCAGATGATGAAGATGTCGTCAATGTAGCGCAAGTAGAGTAGGGGCATTAGGGGACGAGAGCTGAGGAAGCGTTGTTCTAAGTCAGCCATAAAAATGTTGGCATACTGTGGGGCCATGCAGGTATCCATAGCAGTGCCGCTGACTTGAAGGTATATATTCTTCAACAAAAAAACTTCAAAAACAGACTCCAACAAGAAACTGCAGAACTGGAATTAATTTGCAAAATGGACACCATTAAATTAGGCTTGAATAAGGACTAGGAGTGGATGGGTCATTAACACAAAGTAAAAACTATTTCCCCATGCTAATTTTCCCCCTACTGTTACTCACACCTTCTTGTCAACTGTTTGAAATGGGCCATCCTGATTATCACTACAAACGTTTTTTTTTTCTCCTGTTGGTAATAGCCCACCTTAATTAATTAGTCTCGTTAGAGTTGGTATGGCAACACCCATTTTTTCATGTTCTCTGTATATATATATATATATATATATCTTCCTACTGTATTTTCCACTGCATGCATCTGATGAAGTGGGCTGTAGCCCACAAAAGCTTATGCCCAAATAAATTTGTTAGTCTCTAAGGTGCCACAAGTACTCCTGTTCTTTTTGCTGATCCACACTAACACGGCTAACACACTGAAAACAGCGACAAAGAGTCCTGTGGCACCTTAAAGACTAACAGACGTATTGGAGCATAAGTTTTCGTGGGTGAATACCCACTTCGTCAGGCACAGGCATCTGACGAAGTGGGTATTCACTCACGAAAGCTTATGCTCCAATACGTCTGTTAGTCTTTAAGGTGCCACAGGACTCTGTGTCGCTTTTTACAGATCCAGACTAACACGGCTACCCCTCTGATACTTGGCACTGAAAACAGACAATGAAGAGATTCCACAGGAAAGGGTGGAAGCAACAGGAGTGGAAGATTGTGTTACCTGCAGCATGTTGAATAAAATGGAGAAGCAAAAGGAGGCCAGAGAGGAGAAGATTTACAGTAGACAAGGTGTGTGCCAGGGTGTTAGCAGCAGGAAGAGAGAAGGGGAGAATTCTGGAAACATTACAGAGAGAGAGAGAAATGACAAGATTTGGCAAGAGAATAGGGTGGAGCAGAAGATAAACTGAAGCTGAGGAGTTATTTCCTGTGACTCCCCCTCAGCCTTCGGGCTCAGAGTTTATTTAACCCAGAACATCGTTATTGTCTTATAAACCAGTGCGAGCCCCATCATCTAAATAAAACCAAAACACAACTTCACAGTGCACAGTGTCATGTTAAGCAACAGATCATGGCAAGGCAACAATGTGCCACTCTAGCACGCTCAGAGTATTGTTTGTTGCTAAGTTATTTATTTCTGAGATGAAAAAATGTTAGCGCAAACAGCGACCGTCTGCTAGAGGCTGCTGGTGTCATCATGCTGACATTGTGTAATCATAATTTCAGGTTGTGATTCAGCACAATGACGGACATAATAAATGATCATGACTTGGATCTACAGTATAAATCAAACTGACATGAAAGGACTGGGAGCTGTAAACCTTAAACGAATGTCAAATTTCTTATCAGCTTAACACGGACTCCCTGGCAGTTGTTTCATAAATGACAAGTATTTATGAGGATGCTCCCAATCTGGGGGGAGGCAGGAGAGGGGAAATACATTCAAGATCATTCTTGTAGTTGTCAAAACAAGAGAATTGTTCATGTGACACTTAACAAATGAGATCTTGGCTAGCTGAATAGTAATATCTTTTCTAAACATGCTTGAGTCGGGTGCCTGACTGTCTGCCAGTCCTTTACATGAATGGGCTTAGAAAGATGGTTTAACTGAAAACTTTTCTGTTACAAAAGAGAACTTGGCACTGGGTGATAAATTTCTATTACTTCACTGAACCCCAGAAGAAGTTCCCAAGGATGAAACAATTCTCCTGTTCACTCCTGATTATGCAATATACCGCAGTGTATTGTGTAAACATGTTTACTTATTCAATTAAGCAAAATAATAATTGTAAAAAGGCAATAAAAGACATGTCAGTGAGGGTCATGACTATGGAATGCCACGTATGGCAAGTATTTCAAGCCAAAATTCCTATTGGGGTTGCTTATTAATGGGATGATGTTTTAGAAAATAAGTAGCATTTTTACATACAGACCAAAGCACTCACCTCACCAGGGTAACTCCATGTCATCTGAACTCTTGTGTTCCAGGCTGCAGCAACTGTACAGTTAACGGCCAGGGTGTCTCCTTTCAGCAATTTGATTAGGTTTGGGGTGTTTAGTTGGACATCAAATATTGTGTTGGCTGCAGATCACAAAGAGAAAGGAAAAATGAATAGCATCACACCAACATAATGCCATGTTTACAAGACTGAGACAGGTGAACGCTACTCACTTTGTCGGTGCGTTAGGTATTTCGTACTATACTTATGCCCGTCAACGGTTGTCTCGCAGCTCATGAGACCTATGAATCTGTATGTTGCCTTTGGTATTATAAAGCCTTTCGTGCTATCCCAAATTATTGTCTTCCCATCAGGAATCAGAGTTTCTAGTGGAATCTGAAAACGAAGAACATATTTGATCAAACGAATCCATTTTTATTTCCACAGAGCCCCCTCCCCAAAAACCTTCGGAGGCTTAATAAAAAGGAATTTAAAAAACAAATCTAAAAAGTGCCAATCAACTCACAAATGACAAGATTTAATTAGGCATATTTTCAAGTAAATGTTTTATGTTAAATTAAAAGAAAATCGGGGTGCAGAACGTGAAGGTTTCATTTGCATCCATCGTTACATGATTTACTGCAGAATGTAAATTAATATACAAATGAATGACACTACCCTTAGCCCAGGAGCTTAGTCTGCCTACAATGCTATTGGCTTTCATTGGCAGCGAAGGTGCCTCAGACAGACAGACTTTGTAATTAACTATCCTGGTGTGGCTATTGAGAAAGAAATACACATTTTCCCCTACGGTTGACGGATTAACTTCCTCTGCTGTCATCTTGTGCCTTTAACAAATGCCAGCTCAGATTCCATTTTATGAGTCTCTTGATTTCTGTTGTCTTCTAAGGGCACTGGATTGTTTCAGAAAGAGTGTGAATAATATGTGCACATGTTCCCAAACTGACACATCACAATATAGGGGCTTCTCATGACTATCACAGCACACAATCCATGAATCATAAGGCCGCAGAGCTTCCTCAGTCATGCTAATTGTAGTTCTTACTGGAAAATGAAGAAAGCCACAGGAGGTTGTGACCTTAATTTTTCAGAAGTGATTAGTGATTTTTGGTGCCCAACTTGAGACACATTAATTGGGCCTTATTTTCAGAGGGTCAGTGCTCAGCACTGAAAATCAGGCACCTTTAAGGCATCTCAGGCTGAGTACCCAAAAACTGAGGAATCCAAAATCATTAGTCATCTCTGAAACTTTAGTCCCAGAAGTCAAATATAATCCCTGGCACATGGGAGTTACAGTTAGGAAATAATCAAATGCTCTGGCAGTGGTAGCAGTTAAATTTTACATGATCACTTTCTGAATTTGAAACCCATTTTGATACAACAAAAACTGCAAAGGCAAAATATGATACCAGCATTGTGGTTCACGCAAAAACATGTTTAGAAGTCTTGTTTTCTCATCATCCCAGGTATACTTTTCACTGTGTAGCATCTTGAACATCATCATTGGACAATTACGTATTTTCTATCTCCTGCCCTTCAAATGTATTAATGCCTTTTGTTACTGTAACAAAAATCCCCCTTCTTGAAAAACCTGGCAATGGGCAAAAGGCTCCGAGTACGGAAATTCACAATGCCATTTTTTATTGTCATGTTTTATAGAAGAACTGCACATTTTTTTTAAGATTACTCCCAGCTGAGCTGAGGTGTACTAGTGTTCTAAGAAAGGACTGGTGTGTGCACCTTCCCCCCCCCCCCCCCCAGTCAACAAAGCACCTTCGCCACTGCCACTTCTTTCTGCCGCCAGCCTCGCTGCATTCCTTTCACCTCTTTCCTTCCCCCTTGCTTGACCAGAGAACTTGTCTTCTGGCCAGCCCTCCTCTTCCTGCAGCCAAAGCCTTAGGGATGGATGCCCAGAATTTGGGGGCTTGTGACTAGATGGCTTCTTCCTGCACAGAACACCTTCCCTCTGAAATGTGGCACCCTCGGTGCTGCCTATTCAGCACAGGCCTAAAGCTGCCCTCAAGTTCCCCCTCGTCATCGCATCCCATTTCCTCTGACAGACATGAATGATGAATAATTACAGCTGGCACAAAAGTGCTGCAGTAGAATAGAATTCCTTATCTTTACAACATCTGATAAGAAGCTATAATAAGCTTGCAAATCACAGGGGACTGTATGTGTTACACACATAAGCACAGTCCATTACTTTATAGCCTGCTGGCTGACACTCAGCAGTGCCTTGTATTCTAGGGACGGCGCTATTGTAGTTACTGTTTCTACATACAAACAGTATGTTTAACCAGTTCACGGCTCCTGTTTTCAAGCCATCCAGCTGGATTTACCACCCCCCCCACCCCACCCCACCCCCACCCCCGCTGGTTCAGTGGAGGTGCAGGTTGTCCTTATTGTTTCACTGCTGCATTCCCCCAGGGGTTCTGCTAGGAGATAAGAGGAGGATTCGATTTGCAGTCCAGGCTCCACAGGAGCCCCACAAGCAGATGCTGCCCAGGGCGAGCTGAATTCCTATTAGTTAATTAATCAGGTAATAAATTTGCATTAGCCTAGCTTTGGGGCTAAGAGTGTTGTTCATCTAGCCTTAGTACATAGCACATGCTTCCCTTTAGCTAGAAAAGCTCTTAACACTGACCCTCTCTGGGAGTGGCACAGGGCCAGGGAGAGAGTCTAAATTACTAGAACAAACCTTTACAAACTTAATCTCATTTTGTGAAGCTGGAGTATAGTTTGAGAGGTTCACAGACCCTCAGGCTCCAGGAGCCCCACCCATCCCTAATGCAAATCCATGCACAAACTATTTACTAGTCCGGCACCTCTCAGAAATGGTTAGAGTTACATAAGCAGCTTGGGGATCTAAAAAAAAGTTTGTGTGGGCAACTTCAGTTACCATCAAGGACACATTAGACAACTGAAATCCGTGACTAATGAAAATTAAAAGCAGGGCATGAAAGTAAAGTCCTCTGGGATCCTACACAGCAAAGCTGGTCTCCTGTGGCTGAGTCAGATCAAAAAGTCCAAGGTGCTCCAATCAGCTGTTCTCGGAGGAGAGGAGAGCTGAGGTTTTCTTCCAACTGGAAAGAACCAAAATAGGCCAGGTTCTCACCTTTAAGGCTTTTCACAACTCTTCCCATCCCTACTTATTTGCTCTTGTATCTTACTGAGCCACCCTCAGCGCTCACTCCATTCCACCAATGCCACTACCTTCTGTGACCTGCTTGCCCACTTTCCCCACCAGCTTCTCCATGCTGCCCTGATGCACAGAGCCACTGTGACTGAGCCACTACCCTCTCCTCCTTCAAATCACTCCACTTCTGCCAGGGGGCCAGCAGGAAACCACGAGTGACTGATTTTTTAAAAAGTTGAAATGATCCAGAATCACTTGTTGTTAGAAGAACGAGGAGTACTTGTGGCACCTTAGAGACTAACAAATGTATTTGGGCATAAGCTTTCGTGGGCTAAAACCCACTTCATCAGATGCATGGAGTGGAAAATACAGTAGGAAGATATAGATAGATAGATAGATATAGATATCTATATATATACAGAGAACATGAAAAGATGGGGGTTGCCATACCAACTCTAACAAGACAAATCAATTAAGGTGGGCTATTATCAGCAGGAGAAAAAAAAACTTTTGGAGTGATAATCAGGATAATCAGTTGTTGTTATTATTATTTTATTTTATTTTATTTTCCCATGGCACCTAGAAGCTCTAGTCATGGACCAGGACCTCACTATATTAGGTGCTGTACAAACACAGAACAAAAAGACAGTCCCTGCCCCCAAAAAACTTACCATCTAAAGAGAGACAACAGATGGAGTCAACACATGAGGGAGTACAAGAAAACAATGAGACAATATTGGTCAGCATAGCCTAAGTAAACATGGGATTATTATACATCTAGGTACTTATATCACCCACATCACCATAGCTGCTAAGTTGCCCTAGTCACCCTCTTCTCTTCTTGTTTCCAATTAGACTGTCAGGGACTGTCTTCCTATGTGTACAGCACGTAGCGCAATTAGCCCTGATCCTGGCTGGGGTCTTACGGCCCTACCACAATACAATGTTGAAAGCCTATGAATGTAGTAGAGATACGTTTCCCATATGTTTTGTAAGATATATTGTATTAAAAATGCCAATTTAAAGCATACTGAAATGTGTAATAGATTTTGAAATATCTACATCTTTCTTCATGTGAGAAGGAGGAATCTGATTTGGGGAAGGAAGGGCCTATAAAACCTCCTATTCTTGTGGTAAATAATTCCCTAATCTTCTGCCCCTTTTTTTGTTTTGTTTTTCAAACACGTTAATACTGTTGGTATTCTCAGCCAGGAGGAACAGATAAGTAGACAAAACAACTGCTCCAAGAAATGGTTCCTTCAAGGTGGGGCTGAGGCAAGTTACCCTGGTGATACTGTTGCTGCTATGGTGCCCATTTGACCTTTGGACAAAGGTTACCATAAGCAGTGTCAATGGTGGTTTCGGCAATGTGACAATCTGTCTACTAAGAATCAGACCAGGGGTCGGCAACCTTTCAGAAGTAGTGTGCCGAGTCTTCATTTATTTACTCTACTTTAAGGTTTCGCGTGCCAGTAATACATTTTAATGTTTTTAGAAGGTCTCTTTCTATAAGTCTATAATATATAACTAAACTATTGTTGTATATAAAGTAAATAAGGTTTTTAAAATGTTTAAGAAGCTTCATTTAAAATTAAATTAAAATGCAGAGCCCCCTGGACCGGTGGCCAGGACCCAGGCAGTGTGAGTGCCATAGGTTGCCTACCCCTGAATTAGACTGAAACCATTAACTAATTCTACAGGTCATCGAACAATGAGAAAAAGATTTTCAGTTGCTATAGATCTAGGCTAGATTTGAAGTCGTGACCCAGAAATGAAAGGTTCCATCTTCCTTTTCCAATCCCCTGTACTGTCTTAATCCCTGGCTGCAAGATTTTTATGGCTCTTTCTGTGTTGTGTATGTTGATTGCCAGCTTGTGCAATAACAAACATTGGCCCACACACTTAACTTGAAGTTATAGCAGCTACGCATCTCAAAACTCACGTAAAGCTGCAATTACATTTGTACAATAGGTAATTACAGTATTTCACTGGTTAACATCAATCATAGCGCTAGAGATGAATAATAAAATTTCCCCACATTGCATTTCACTGGCTAACATCATCCATAGCACTAGAGATGAATAATAAAATTTCCCCACATTGCACCATTGAAACTAAAAGGTAACAATACTAAGAGAAACAAAATGTGAATGGCAGTGTCTCCACAGGACTTCAGGATTGAGTCCACTCAAAAGGGAGGAATCACTTCCCTAGGAAGTGTGAAACGTGCCTGAGAACCTATTTTCTGAATTCCTGTTAACGCAGGATAGAGACCTAATGGCTCTATGCTGTTCTTCCAGTTACAGAAGTTCCAGGACAGGAATCCTGGCTTTTCACTTCATTGCTAAGTGGAAAACAGAATGACTGCTTTGCCAGCTAGCCATAAATACTATGACAGCAATTGTGAAATAAATCTCAGGCCTCTCGTAATTGTTACATAAGCAAAAAAATTGCTGGAGCCTACATCCACTGGTTTCATAGCATGACAAATAACCAAGTACATGATCTAAGCACCTGTAGTTTACATATTTCAGGAAATTCTGATATGAACTAGGGAGGCACATTTCTTTTTCCTGGAATGCAAAAAGTATACGTAACCAATTCCCTTAGTTAAGGCCAGGCTCCTCCTCTCTTATAAACCGTGTTACATCTGACTTTGATGCTATAGAGAGCCTCATGATCCTACACCACAAACTTCAGCTTCAAGGGCAGTGGATACTGCATGGCAGTGGAGGAAGAGTGGTGGGTATAAATCTCATCCATCAGAAGAGGAGGGAAAGGAGAAACTCATTTTAAAGAAGATCCTTGCAGGCGGAATGCTTAGTGAAACAGGAGTTTTCCCAGCTCGGAATTAAATACACTGAGGTTTAAGACACAACAAGGAAACATTTTTAACCCCACAACTTCCAAAATCTAAAAAATAGATTCTCATTCTACAACACACACACTTCAGTCCCGGCCCCATTTATTCTTTGCTTCTACAGCCATCAAATTTTCTGCACAAGCCAACCCTGCTCCACACCTCACCAAGGAATTGTGCTCCAGAATAAAAAGTGCTTTAATCTATAGAGATCACTTTTAGATTCAAGTTGTTTATTTTCTCTGCATTTTTAGCTTCCTTTAATGTGATTTAGCAGTTGGAAACAAGGAGGAAAGTTAGTGTCATGTCACCAGCCAGGTCTCTACAGACCATGAGCAAGTGCTCCATGGACCACTGCAGTTTGAGAACCTCTAACTTAAGATAAAACACAAGGGCCACATCTCAGCTGGTGTAAGTCAGCCTAGACAATGAAGCGTTGAAATCAGTGGATCTATGTTGATTCTCACCAGCTGAAAATCTGGCCCCATGTGTCTTATTTGAACAGTTCATCAGTTTTCTTGAGTCCTGTCTCACTATTTCCTGCTGTTTTACACAAAGAGTTGACCTTCTCTTTCCCTGCAACAATACTGTTCATCTATTCCTTCACATATGGAGCTCTCTCCAGACACAGATAAAGCATCTCATCCTTGACTTGCACAGCTCTCCTGTTCTATGAGCTGTCGTCTCTATTTAAACTAAACAAGCATAACATTAGCAAAGAAGTACTGTTCTCATCTTGATGCCTGGGGATTTACTTTGTGTATGTAATTCTACTAGCTTCCTTGGGAGCCATGTGCATACATTTCTATGCATCAAGCACTTGAGCCATCACCCTCTGGGTCAATGGGAGTATCTTTATTGATTTCAGTGGTTGGACCAGGTTCCAAGAGGAGACTGTGCCCTAAATCATGGGTGCCCCCAGAATATATAGTTAACATTTAACACAGGGGAACAAGTGATTTGCTCAAACGCTCCAGTCATTAAAATAGTTGCAAAAAAGTAATTCAGCACATTTATATCTGCAGGAACACTTTCCGAAATCTATGTGGATAAGGTACCTTTTTTAAAGTAACAGCAACGTCTGGTGCCGTGACTCTGCATGGAATGATCATCTCTCCTCCATCAGTCATGTGTATAATTTTAGGTATGTCGCTGTGCAGCTCTACAAATGGACTGCCTGTATCTACAGAGAAGGATAAAAAGAAAAGGTAACTGTTTGAAACATTACAACAGCATAGAAAATGTGCGGCTAACTTAACCAAACTATACTAACAAATTACCACAACAACTAAAAAGAGCCTTCTCATTTATTGTGGTAAATCTGAAGGGCCTAGAGAAAATTCTCACCACAGGCCCCATATCTCTTTAAAAATGGTTCTTTCATTATTTACAGATAACTACAACAAAGGATCAGTCAATTCTCCCTAACTATCAGTGTTGATAAGTTTCCAAAATAGCTGTTCCATTTACTTTCATTATTTAGGGCTGGTAAAATATTTTTGCAGTGTATAAAGATCACTAATCATTAATAATCAACACATAGCATTTCTTTACATTTTTGCATCAACTTTAATATTATATATATAATATAATATAGGTGATGTTAAGTAAACAGATTTTTTTCTAGTTATTGCATCTCACATATGGCTCAGATATAAATAAAATACTATATTTCATAGTGTTTGTGTTCATTTATTTTTTATTGTCATTGGAAGAAGTAATTACATGGGACTGAGCTGGAATTCACCTATCAAGCAACACCCCACCAAGTTCCTGCTCCCCTGGAAGTCAATAGCAAAACTCACATTGGCTTCAGTAAGACTAGGACTGGGATCCTAAACATGGTCATTAAGTCAGATATTCAAGTAGCTCTTAGAATATGGACAAGTAAGCGTTAATAATTGCCTTCCTTCCTACCAGCACAATATATTTGTGTCTCTTTTGTAAGTGACAAGTGCCTGAAAATGTCAGGGAAACATTTATTTCATTTAACTCAACAACTAAGACTTGACAGTATAATTTACTGTCTCCTTAAGCAATCACCTTTGACAAAAGGCATTGGCACAAATAGCCCACATTGGAAATAGGGAATATTACTGTTGCTTTTGCAAATGTTTTATTGTTTGTGTTGTTTAACCAAGACGTACAAGAGCCACAAACTCTGGATCTAAATCCTGTTTTCAGGAGGTCAGATCTGGGGGTTTGGTTTTATTTTAGTTCTGGTGCATTTTCAGACAAATTCTGCTGTTTTCACTCAATCCGAATCCAATATATAGCAATAGTATTCTTCCTTCCAAGATTTGGCCATTTGTGAATGTTGAAATAGAGTATCACTATCAAATTATCCCAGTCATGAATCTCTGCACATTCCTATATGTTCACTGAAGCAGCTACTCTTTTAAATACATTGCTTTTGCTTCTCTTTCACTCAAGAGTATGTACATCACTTCACATAGTAATAAAATCCTTTAAGATCCCCATTTCTTATTAGACTATGCAAATTAAAGTACATCTTAGGCACAGGGCAGGAGGGGAAGCAATTCTGCACTTACTTACAATGGGCTAAATTCAGAAGTACCTTAGATGTACCCCTGCGCAAGTGAGAGCACAGTTTTGCCCAAAGAGTTTAAGGAGATTTAATAGATGAGATCAAATTGTTGCATGAAGAAAATCATTTAAAATTGAAAGCCTGGATCAGAGTCAGATCTGTTGTGATCGCAAAAGGAGCTCATGCATAGTAGAGACTGTGTATGCAATAAAAATATTCAAAGACTTGTTAGTCTAACATTTCCTTTGCAATATGATTCAAGGAAAGACCAAGACTGCGCCTGCTTGTACCATTGTAAAAGAAACATTTTTGTTTTGCTGGGGCTGCAGTTATGGAAGAGGTCACTAGACCTTTAACATCACCAGTGAAACAGACTTATTACTCCCCTAAGGCTCATTCATCCTTGTCACAAAATTAAGAGCTACTTTCCAAAACCAGCAAACTTTGCAGAGTAGTTTCCTGTATTATAATCTCCAGATCGTTACAAGTGTGAGGAAGAGCTGCCCTGAAGACTACCGGTACTGTCTCCAGACAAAGTGTCACCACTAACTGATGCCAACATTGCTCTAGTGGGAGCTGTACTGCCCTAACCTCACAGGACTCCCTGTCTGTCTAGAGGTGGTGACAGGAAACCAGCACAAAATGTGAAGAACTCTTTTTTCCCTTAATGGAAACGTGCCTCTGCCATTCACACTTGGAGGAGACAGTCAAGTGCTGTCAAACAAAGCTAAAAAAGTTTCCTTGACTCCTCTGAATGCAATTATTACATTTGAAGGTGGCTTTCCCCTGTAAATCTGAAATTACAATTACACATTAGAGCATTTAGACATAAAGAGCCAGCTACCGCTATAGCTCGATTCGCGTGCAGAATTCCCATTGACATCACTAGGGAGTTCCGCCATGGACTGAGGGCAGTATATGGCCCAAAGCCCTCCAAACGTCTTCCTGCTTTTGATTAAAAGGAATATGCATCATGTTTCCTAGCAGCATTTTGTTTTCATAATTACTTTGGAGGCTTTTCCTGAGCCCCTTTGATTTTATTCTCCTTCCTTCTTAATGGTCATAAGGGGATATAGTGATTACTTCAGGACTAGCAGCTGGTGCTAGAGTAACACAGTCGGAATACTCCAATGAGATAGGACCTTTCTTCCCCAATTAATAAACCCTCCTGATCCCATCTTAGTCTTTTCTCCCCCCACCTCCAGCCTACCTATTGCTAGCAGCTCCTGCCATGTTTTCCTTCTGATTGCCAGAGATTAATCTTTCCTTCCTGAGGTGATGTAACACAGTGGTGAATTAGGCCCTTAAAGTCTAAATCTGACTTCCCTCCCCTATTCTTCTGGGCCATCTCCAATGATGAAATTTCTCCACCCTTTGGGCCTGATTCACCGCTCCACTTTTACGCTGGCGTAACTAACTCTAGGGGTAAAAGCAGAGTAACACTGTGGTGAATCAGGCCATGGGGGTCTAATTCTGACTTTGAACAGAATGGTTTATCTTCAAAAAAGAGTATTTTCAGCAATGTTGAAGACCACAATAGCACAATGTATTAAGCTCCTTTGGCTTTAAGTATTTCATTGGGAGGAGCATGTTTATTTTTTGCTAAACAACTGGCCGCAACTGAGGAGGAAAAAAAATCCTGAATATTTGCATAAGTTGGAGGTCGCTTCTTACTGAATATTATATTTTAAAACAATAATTGCATCTGCAGTTAGTGGTTTTGTACTGTGTTTAACCAGGTTACCCGCAATATTTCCCACTCACAATCAATGTGAGGCCACAAAAAGTAGTCACAGAATCACATAACTCATGAAGGTCATTTGCTGTATTGTCTGTGAACATATATAGCAGCTATTTTATTTAACTGGTTATAAAACAGATTAAAACATAAGAGCCTTAATTCAGGCAAATATTATGGCAAATATCTTGCACAAACAATTGGATTAGCACATATTGGAATGGCACAGTCAGAAAAACGGATGCTCCTCCTTTCCATACTCTGTGCCCTCAGGTTCCTTAACTTCAACTACACAAGTCTCTGCCTCTGAAAAAGATTTGGAGGTCATAGTGGACAATCAACTGAACAAGGGTTCCCAATGCGATACTGTGCTTAAAGGAGCTAATGTGATCCTGGGATACATAACCGGGAACCTCAAGTAGGTATAGAACAGTTCTTTTAACTCTATAGTTGGCACTGGTGTGATCACTGCTGGAATATTGTGTCCAGTTTGGTGCACAAAATTCAAGCAGGATGTTGATAAGTTGGAGAGGGTTCAGAGAAGAGCCACAAAAATGATTAAAGGATTAGAAAACATGGCTTACAGTGATAGACTCAAAGAGCTTAGTCTATTCAGCTTAACAAAGAGAAGGTTAAGGGATGACTTGATTACAGTCTATTTGGCTCTATATGGGGAACAAATATTTAATAATGGGATCTTCAATCTAGCAGAGAAAGGTAGAACATGTTCCAATGGCAGGAAGTTGAAGATAGACAAATTCAGACTGGAAATAAGGTGTGAATTTTTAACAGTGAGGGTAATCACCCATTGGAACAATTTACCAAGGGTCATGATGGATTCTCCATCACTGACAATTTTTAAATCAAGATTACATGATTTTCCATACAATATGCTCTAGGAATTATTTTGAGGAAGTTCTATGGCCTGCGTTATACAGGAGGTCAGACTAGATCACTAGGTCCCTTTGGCCTTGGAATCTAGGAGTCTATGAAAGTCAAAAAACACAGAGATAAAAATGTCAGAAGCAAACTCTATGGGTGAAACCCTGGTGCCACTGAAGGCTAAGGGAGTTTTGCCATTCTACTTAATGGGGCCCAGATACCTGTTTATATCATGCTTATCATAGTAGTATCTCAGGCTCAAAAGAAATGGTTTCTCTACTTACAGAGAATACCTTTCTCCCATTCATAAAGACATTTTTAAGGACCAAATTCTGTCCTCAGATATACTCATGTAAATTGCATTAAAATCCATGGGCCAAATTCTCCTTTCATTTACATTAATGCAACCCTTGACTTCAGTTATACCAGTGCAACTTCATGGAAGTCAATTGGGTTGCATCGGTGAAACTGAAAGGAGAATTTAGCACAGTGGGAATGGACTGTGCACAGAATCTGGCCTTAAGTGGACAAAATTACTTCTAGAAGCCCTTCAGTCTTCTTTTCCTTTCCTAGCCCCCAAAATAATGGCCCTCCAGTGAAAATGACTGCTGGACATTGAAGAAAGAGTGACATTGAGACATAAATTAATACACTTAGAAATAAACCCAGAACAAGAATAACTTGGCAAGCAAAATCCAAAGTACAAAGGAGTTGAACATCTCAAGACTAAAGCACTTATCTTCAAACACAACGGGCTTATCGACATGGTGGGGCAGTGCACTTTACTGGGGTATGATTTCTAAAGTGCATTGATATGTTGCACATTAATTGGTCAGTGTCGACCCTGCTGGTGCACACTAACGGTTTCCTAGCACGCTTCAACAATACATCAAAGCACAGTTAGGAACGGGCACATGCTTATCTTTACACATTGCGGGTAGTCCCAGTAAATCCAATGGAACTACTCACAATACGCAAAGTGAAGCCTCCATCCACAGGAATGGAAACAGCAAGTGATTTATGTCAATGTGTTCTAGGGGGCTCTATTTTGTAGGAGGAACTTTCTTATGCACTGAAAATGTATCCACATACTGCATACAGCTGTAATATAGTTTAAACTAGTTTCCTTTTCATAACAAATGTGCTATTACATTATTGACTTTGACAATCTGTTAGCCAAAAAGTACAATTCATATGATAGAACTGTGCCAAATCGCAGAGATGGATCATGAAAGGGATAAGGGAGGTGCAGAGCCTCCCACACTGGGAACATTGGGGCAAGTTGTTCCATGGCCAGGTTATTACTGATTTTTAAAAAATGTACAGGAAGAAAATAATCTAAATCTTTGGTCAATGTTCAGAGATTTGGGTTTTTTTGTTTGTTTTTTAGGTTTTTTTTAAAGTCACACCTTTACCAGCTAAATTCTCCTGACACTGGGGTTTTTGAACTTTAAACCAAAGTTTTTGGAGAGCTGTTATTAGACAGTCTGCCTCTTCTGAGATGTAATATCATGCAGGGTTATGAAAAGTGAATCTATTAAAGTCACATTTAAATCCATTCCAACTCGAAGGCTTGATTCAGCCAGCTGCCAACAACTGGAACTCCCAGTGATGTCAAAGGGAATTCTGTGCACCAAGGGCTTGCAGGGTGTGACTATAGGGTTTCAAAATGTGCTCCCAAAAAACAAGCACTTTGAAAGTCCAAAGGCTTAAATTTTTCAGTGTCCACTAATTCTGGGGGCCTTCATTTTTGATTGCTCCACTTGAAACACTTAGTCATCTAATCTTGGGCATCCAAAAAATTGAAACAACCAAAATTAGAGGACATGTTTGAAACTGTGGTCATTGGTGATCTATGAATGTGGCTACTTTAAATTGTACTGAAGTAAAATCTTGTTTAGTTGCTTCATCTTCAAGATCTGGTACCCAGAATATTGTAAGAGGGGCACATAGCAGGAGTATCGGTGAATATTTCACCATCCATGGAATAGTGCCAAGGAGATAAATTAGCATACATGAACACTGACAATGCTAGAAAAGACCTTGAAGAATGACAAATTGGAGACTGATCATCGGATTAGGACTATACAAAACAATTCTCATTGCTGACCAAGCTGCAAACCAGTTAGCAGGCTCCCTTCAAATTCAGTGACAGATTTGGTGAGAATGAAAAAGGCAGTTGCCATGGCTGAAAACTTAACCTACTTTGCTGTAAAGAAAGAAAGACCATTTGGCTGTGAAACTGGCTAAATTTCCTCTATAAAGATACAGTTGATTTCCTTCTGGGGAAAAATTCTCAAGTTTGCTAGTATGAAAATGTTGCTACTGCCTACATGTGAACTGGCCAGAGGCAATGGCAATATGGCAACCTGGAACCAGCATTTGTTTGAATTCCTGCAAAGCTCTAGGATTAAAATATCGAAGTAACCACAGTTATTTGTTTCCTCAGCTCTGTCATGAGAGCAGGTGGCAGCAGTCATGGAAGGCTGAGCGAAGTGCATGTTTTGTGCAAAAAGAAAATGGGCCCCACCCCAGCAGCTGAAAAAGAGTCTGACCAACAGGCCGGTGGAAAAGACAGTGTGCCTGCACCCAGAAAGACAGGTCTGAAAGTGACAGACAGTCACTGGGGAATCCTGCCTTGGGGAAACCAGTCAGTCAAAAGAGTTGGCATGCTGCTAACTTGGTATGTTTCTTAAACGTCTTCATCCCATTAATATGATCTGTTTGCAAGTGGAAAACCCTGCCCACCTCACTCCTGTGAGTAACGCGACTGTCCCATTAAAGGAGGTGTTCAGTGAAATGACCCACGTCAGACTGGTGAGCAGATTGAGAATACAGAGCAGGATTTGGCCCCGCGATCATAGGGAACTTGCAGAAAGCCTTCCTGAGTTTCAAATTCCAATGTCCTTCTCCCTCCTCAGCTCATAGGGTTTCTATGGGCTCACGCACTATACGGATCCCAGTTTTCTTAGTGAACTGCAACAAAGCCAATGCTCTCAAGAATATTTGTTTCTTTTGCCTGATGCATCAGTTCCTGGTTGTCTGGGGCCAGAGTAACTACTGCATAGACTGTGCACTCACCCCCCACAACAACTCAATATTGGCCACTCCAGTGGAAAAAGTGGTTTTATATATTGACTGGCTTCTGAAAGAATTTCATGTGGCCTGGCTGGATGATAATGGAAACCTAGGATCTTGAAAGTAGCATGTTGAGTGTTGGGGCATATGAGATTTTCATCTCATCTTCTTCAGCAAGAATTTTCATTACCCCACAGGGGAAAAGGGCCTTATATCTTCCTTTCTATGTATATAACCTTTTCCTCTGCAATAGGATACTTGTATTACTGAACTGAAAGGCTTAATATGTCTATTCTTTTCTATCCAGTTCATATTCGAAGTCACTCTAATTACGGAAACGAGTAACATTTTCTAAACAATAAGCGAGGACTTCCTGTACAAACAATATTAACTTTCATGATTCAGTTTCTGTGTTTGTAAATAGCAACAATTTACTCTTCTGTGCAGAGAATTAAAACATGGGAAAGAGGCACCTTAGTGATCCACATGGTGCTAATATGGGGAATTGACTGACACATATGTCCTGTGACGGGAAACAATACATAACTAATAGTGATCCAGATTTTATAACAGTTTGTTTCCCAAGCACCCAGAAATTAGTTAAAAAAATTAAAACCTTCAAAGGAAGTTTATTTATTTGTTTCCAAACTGAGCTCAATAAATGCGTTCCACGCTGGCTTCCAAAAAGCACTGATTTAAGTTAAGAGACACTTTCATTGCATGCGCTTTCCCTTATAAATGATAACGCCATACTGATTCCACAGGAGAAACAGCAGATTGCAGCAGCAGGAATCATAAGGCACTTGGATAAGTTAGATTTCTGTTTTTCTGTGGTTCTTTTATGCTCGTCATTAGTTTGTTTTGTACCTTCACCCTTTGAGGAAGACTCAGGAAGCTTGATAACAGCAAAGGTAAGCTTCATTCCCCTCACTCTTTCACAGAGCTCACATTCTTCCTTTCCTTCTCTCCCCCCCGCCCCAGTGCATCCTGGGAATTGTAATTCCTAGACTCCAACCTACAGGAGCCACCTAGGAACAAATTTACAAACACAAACTGGGTAGCATTTGCACCTAGCTAGATATAACAACTGTCCTTTTTTCGTGTATTCACAAAAATGCATCTCCCATGGCTTGCTCAACATTTCTTCCTGAAAACTGTAAAATCTACGTAGGCTCAATAACTTTTCTCCCCACCTTACAAAAGTTCAGAGGAATGCATTCATCAGGCACAGATCAAGCAGTTACACGGCAACTTATTCCATTATCCCTAGGCTGGCGCATGTATCCATTGTAGTTCATATTGAGATTATCAACACCTAGTTGTTAAGGAACTGACACACCACTGAAAGCAATGTCAGATTCTAAAAACTTGGATGCCAGAGATATCTCAGCTTGGGACAGGATTGCCTCTTGAACAACCTTTCACAAGTTTCCTGGGAAGCAAGGTGAAGGGTAAAATGTTCTAAGTCCCATTTTCAAAAGAGGCTTAGGCACTTGGAATCTAAATCTCATTGAAAGTCGACAGGCCTTAGGCTCCTAAATCACTTAGGCACCTTTGCAAATTTTACCTGGCATATTAAAGGTTTTTTCCTGCCTGAAGAGACCACTCTGTCTCTCAGGACCTGATGTTTCTCTCCAGCCATCTGCATCCACTAGGAAGCCCACCCTGATTCTTGTGCATCTGACATAGATTCTCTTTCAAATACAAGAAAACAACACACAACACATAAAGCACTCAAGAGGGAGAAAGAGGGACAGTGTCTCAACTTAATTCAGTGATTAACAAGTAGTGTTAACACCTCGTGCAGGAAAGAGAATGAGAGAGAGAGAGACCAACATGTAGGAATCTCCTCTGTGTAGCAATGTAGACCTAGCACATGGGTTCTCAACCTGGAGTCAGGATGTCAGGTGGTCACAACTACCTTTGCTCTTCTCATATTGCTAAATGGGAGAGTATTCTCAGCTAGATGGAGTGGAAGGTTCAAGGGGGTTCACAATAGGAAAAAGGTTAAGAACTACTATTCTAGAAAGCTGCATATTTTCATGGGCAGCAGAAGATGTCAGTCAATAAATTAGTAACCTCCTACCATCTTTACACTTTTAGGGATACTTTCATAGCTGGCTGCCCAGAGTTATGCTACTGAAAGTCACACAGGTAAATGGTTAAACGCTGAGAGGAGTATATACTTTCATAGTATTGTTCAGAGGTAGAAAAAGCAGAAATGACTATAAATTATTGAGCAATTCTAGGTAAGGCAGGATATAGACCAAAATGGACAGGTCTCTTGTTTTTTGTCAGACAAAAACAACAGGTCTGATTGGTTCCACTTTTACACAGCCTCAATCATGTTCTTTGTTTTGCAAGACCAAAACCAAGAATGATCCAACCCAGCATCCACTTCAATAGGGGAGGCAGACACATAATTCAGAAAGGTTTCCATTTTGTTTTCTATCTACTGCAGATTTTTAAAATCTATTAATCTAATGCCTGACATTAATCTAGTCACTTTTTTGCTGTAAATTTCAAGGAATTAAAGCTCAAGGAAGAGTAAAATTCAAAAGCAAATCCAAAACCTGTATTATAACTTTATTTTATTTTTAGTGAATTCTGTGCTTGATTAATATCCCTGCAGAGAACAAGGCCAGCAAGCCATTCTTATTATTATAATTTAACTGCCTAATGCAGGCATTTCCCACATATTACACAATCTTTGGTTGTTGAATACAAAGGAGCTGATATTCAGAATGATATAAAATAGAATCAATATGTTTTATATCTGATAGAATTCCAGAGTACTGAATGTTTTGAAAGTGACAAACACTTAAACATTAATTTTCTACAGGATGAGAAAATTCCCCTGGTAAGCTGGAAGGTGAATCCTTCCATCTGCAACAAGACAGCATTTGGCATCCTTTGGCCAGATAGCAGCCTATGGTCTTTTAATGGCAATTAACATCTATAAGGAGTATCAAGGCAGAGATATTTTTGAATTACCATTTGATACCGTGAGATGGTTCTGTGATGCCATAATCATTTCACAGATGCACATCTGGTCCATTTCATTTCAGATAAATCAACCTTGCAAAATTCTACTTGCCCAGTGTGATGTGTGCTTGGATTTGGGGTTTTTTCTTCCATTCTTTTTCACTAGCAAATAAAACGTTCGCACTAGTTTTTTGCATTATCAACCAGCCTCACAGTAAATGGTGGGCAAGCAGATTTTGTACATGGGCTGGTAAATTTGCATGACCATTTTGCAAAGCCAAAGATGTCATTCACATGCATCATTTAGACATTTAACGACAGTTGACTTGCAGCACTTTTGGCCACTTTAACACTGTTGAATTTAAAGTAGCAAAGGAGCATTTAAAAAAATTGGAATCTTACCGTTAATAAATATATAGACTGTAGATTCTGTCTTCTTTCTTACAGCACTTGATGATGCATATTTGCAGCTATAGTATCCAGTGTCATTTGCTTGAGCTCTGCTCAAGGTCAGGCTACTACAGAACTGTTTGCCATTCCTTCCACAGGCAACTTTAATTATTTTCAGCCTTTTGCTCTCCTTACTTGGAGCTTCAGGCAGAGACCATGAATGAACCATTTCCCCCCTGCAAACACAGATAAGGAAATAAAAACAATGATGTTGGGCTACAATTATATAGCTCCAGTTCCCAAGCTTTCTGTTTTATTATATCAGGCTATTTCTGGGGTTCTCTTTAATCTTGTTCTCCAAAAACAGCAACGGAAACCACAGAGAGTTATTAAACAATTGCCATTGAAGTTAGGCCCCCATTATCCCTCCCAACACTGTTTTTCCCCCCCGTTTCATTTACCAAAAGAAAAGAAAAAAAGAGTCCTGTGGATTAATACCCAGGAAAATTATCCAAGCCAAGTCAGCTGGTTACCTGCATGTGAGATTTAAGGTCTGGCCTGCTTGAATGACGTGCTGTGCACCTTTTATACTCAGTTCAGGACCTTTTAATTTTGACCCTGAACTAGATCCTAGAAAAACAATAAGAGAAGCATTAACAATGGTAAATAACCTTCCCATATTCAATCCGCTCACATTCACAGTGTTATCATCACTACAATGTTGCAGCGTAGCTGCTGGGTTTTTTCCCACACACACCTTCCTCTGGGCCAAGGAAGTCCTTACTCAGGGCCCAAGAACCTCTCCTATGGAATTAACACACAAAGCGGGGAAGGAATAGAGAGGAAACCTCTGCAAGGTTCCCCACACTGAGTTTGCTCCAGAATTGTTTCATTCAGGGGGACATGATTTTCCCACATGCAATAGGCCCTGTACCCTGTGGATCAATAGTAGACTAGTAGCATCCATATGGCAGCTCACTGCCCTCATAAGCCTCACACTGATCATTCCCTGGCTATCTATCATCAATGGAACAGCACTAGCAGGGCTCCCACAGCTAGTCACTGCCTCAAGGACATCTCACTGTGTCATCTTTCCATAAGGAACTCCACAGGGCCAGCAGGAGGACAATGCAAGCCCCAGCCCATTCCCCAGGTGCATGCCTGGGTTCATGGAGAGCTCTCTGTGCAGGCCAGAGAAAGAGGGAGAGGATGAAGCCATAGAGATGGCTCTCCTTTCCACATAGGAGGCTGAGATGTAGGTGTGGATCTCTAAGGAGACACAAGCAGGCCCTCAGTTATGCTGAACTCTTGTATAAAACTCTCTGCAAAGTCAATGGAATGACTTTGAAAAGACTGAGTAAGGATGGCAGGATTTACCCCTTTTCATTTAAAGCCATAGCCCCTCTATCTAACATCCCCTACGCTGCAAGCTCCTCTACTCTAAAGAAGCCTTGTAAGGCCACTTGGTTTGTCTTTGCACATCATTATAATATTTACATGGAATCTTTTATGTCAAGCAACCTAAAATATAGTCCTTTAAAAACAAGTAACAGAATACCTGTGGGGGGAAAAACGTCAATGCACTGATCCTGATCCCCACTCACATCAATTGCAAAGCATTCCAGAAGTTAGCAGTATAACAAGCAAATGTCAACTGTCTTAACCTAAATGTAGGCACTACCAAAAGTCTGGAAAATGAAAGTGATGAGGATTTTGTATTGCAGTAAAAGAGTATCTGTAAACCTGAAAGGATCCAAGAGTAGTTCTGTTTGAAGAAAAAAGGAAAGTAGTTTATAGCCAATATATGAAGGGGACAGCATTACATATATAATTATATTGTCCATTATGCACTGAAATATGGGGGAGTAAGAGTTTAATCTGTCTATTTTAGGTAATTTGAGGGGGCCTATCACAGCTGTATCTAGGCACCAAATAGCAAAGAGATCCATTTCCATGGTGGCCTCTGTGCCTCTCCCAGGTTCAGCAGCTTTTGCTTATTAGGTGGTGTGTGCATGTGAATTTCTTGTCTGTTATTTCTGGAAGGCTTTTGCGTGAAGACACATGTCTTGAATCATGTTCTGAATATGGACAGGCTCAAGCTTAGTCTTATCTCCTTTGGTAGCTCTTTGCTTAGCTGAGGGCCTGCCACCAAAGACAATCTATCTTCTACTTTGGAGGTCTTCACCCTGGGCACTGTTAGCTGCATTGTCCCAAAGGAGGGCAGATGACTTGGTAGTCTGTGAATGGAGCAATAATGTAGCTGGGCTGTGAGCCACTGAGAGTCTCAATAAGCAAGATAAAGTCTTTTAATTGGCAATGGAAGTGAACTGGGAGCCAGCTGTGGGTGCATAGCACTGAAGTGAAGTGTTCTCAGCAGTCTTTCCTGCTGGCGATGTGAGCCACTGTGTTCTATACAAGCTGGTGTTTCCTTGTTGCTTTCCTTCACAGCCCCAGATGCAGTGAATTGCAATAGTTTTGTATGGGCACTGTGTCCCTTGGGCTCCTCTGGCAAACAAGATGTAATGTGCTGATTAGTATGTCTGTATGCATGTGCACTATTGCCCTCTCTACCAGATGGAATGTCAGACCTGCTCATTTGCTGCCATTTGTATGTCTGGTGGTTGGCCAGCAGAGAATACAAACCCTACTACAGTTAACAGAGGTTCTCCTTTGACTCCAGGTGCAGACACAGAAGGTCCAGAGTTTAAGCTGTGCTGTAGACCATGAAGTACTTGTGACCAAGGTATGAGGTAAAAATGCTGACAATTAAGTCATATTCATCCATAGAATCATTTCTATATGTATCTCATAAACTATCACAGTGTGCAAAATTATATAAAGTTAAATTCATAAAATACAGCACTACCTGAGGTTGGCTGTCTGCCTACAAAGAGATTAAATGGCAGTTTCCTGCAAAGATACATTTAAAAAAAAATCTATACTGGATCTCTGCAATTTGTCTGAACACTGGTGAGCTGAAATGTGGAAATCAATCTCTCATAAGAAAGCTGACTTTTAAAAAACGATGTCACTTCTTTCCCTCCAAATCAAAGCGTTTGTCTGAAGACTATTGTTTTAAATAGACAGTTTTGACAAATCAGCATAGCAATGGTCTGGTAACAAGTGATACATCAGTTTTTATTGTGTCGTCCTCATCAACAGAATTGTTATAAAAGATAAATTCTAGCCCATGATAACATTGGTATGTGTCAAACATCAAATGCCTGGCAACCCATTCTGGGAAATAAAAAACCCAGTATTTACAAAAGTCCAAACAATCCTTGTAGGCTGAAGACTGAATTCAACTTGTATTTGACATGACATATTAAATACTTATGCTGTGGTGAAGTCATCAATCCCTTTTATGGTTGCTTAGTCCAGACTAGAACTTGAGGGGGACCATGTGTGGGACACAAGAGAGTGATTAGTCAATCTGGGAACTCGAAAGCCAGAGAGAACCACAAAATCTTTCTGTGCTCAGCAGCCTCTCAAAAGAATTCCCTTTACATTTATTACAACTGAGTCCCATCTCTCTGCTGCGCTATACAGTATTCTGCAGTTGCAACATGTAAGGTCTTAGCAAAAAGGTGGTTTAACCTGCATTCAGCACATTCTAAAGTGAGAGGTTTAGAATGCATAGCATTTCCTACTTTTTATTTCCATAGCATCCTTAAAAGTCTGCCCACAAGCAACTTATATTGCCTCTTTTCCTATTGCAACTAAGCATTATACTAATGTTCTTGTTTATGCTGAACCTCGGGGGGCTGTGCCTTAAAAACACAATCTATCTGTGACAGGGTGGACTAGGCCCTGAGGCCCCCTGCTGGATGCCTTGTGGTGCTGCCACACCCTGCCCCAGAAAAGGACAGTAGAGAGGTCCTCAAAGCTGCCTAGAGCAGCTGTGTGTGGGAAGCAGCTAATCAGGGCCCAGCAGGTCAATATAAGAAGAGCTGCAGGGCCAGAGTGAGTTTAGTTCCTTGCTAGAACTGGAGGAGAGTAGATGTGCTTCAGGCTGGCTGCTAGGACTCCACAAGAACAAGGCCTTGAGGTAAGAGTGAAGAATGTGCAGGAGCCATGGGGAAGTTGCCCAGGGAATTATAGCAGCAACACAGTTCATTTAAAGGGCCATGGTGGATGGCTGCTACCTATAGGGTTCCTGGGCTGGGACCCAGAGTAGAGGGTGGGCCCCACCAGCCACTGGGAAAGTGACCTGGACTTTGAGGCAACCCAGAAGGGGAACTGAACGATAGTGGCCCTGCTGAAGACCTGGGGCCAGAAAGGGCCTGAGATGGTGAAGACACTGCCTCCAGGGAAGGAGCCCTGGGGCACTGCTCTATTCTGGAGCAGGGACAAACAGAGATATTACAGAGGGCACTGAGAGAGGCCCCTGTTGGACTTGTACCCCAAAAGGGGTTTGTGTTGCTTTTATCTCACAGACACACTGTGTATGACTTGGCTGAGTCACTGAAGACCTGCCAAGAGATCCATCAGCCAGGTGGGTGCTCGTGAGAGGTGGGTGCCACCCCAATATAAGAACTAAAACCAAAAGCAGGCTCACATCTAACCGAGAGAAAGGGGGCCATTCACAAGAGATGAGTGCCCCCAAGAAAAGAATGTGATTGCAGTTTTATTGGCCAGAGAGAAAAGGGGGTGCCTGTGAGAGATGGGTGCTGACCCTGTTACACTGTCTTTAACCATTTGTATCCAGTGACACACTGGAAAATTGCAAGTAGCCTCTTCAAAAGAAATCTCTTTAAAATATTCCCTGTGTATTTCTGCTGTATTTCTATAGCACTTCTTCAGCACACTGTAAAACCTGGGATATTGAACAGCACATAGCTGAGTAATGACATCAGGATTTGGCCCTGAGGCAGAAAACTTAGTTAAAGCCCATTGAAACCAATGGGAATCATTCCACTGATTACAATGGACTTTAGAACAGACCCCCTAAAGACATGAGCTGAAGTGCACCGAGTATTGACATGAGGGATTTCCAGCAACATTGCATGAACTCTTGTAGACACGGTCTAACTGATTTTTCAATTCTGAATCACTAATGCTAGATGTAAATACTAACAATCTGATTAAATTTGCTCTAATAAAAATCCAAGAAGGGCTGCAACTAACCAGTAGCGGTCAGGCAGTTGAGAAGAAAAATTCAGACACTTTAGCTTAATTTTGTCAATGCTCTCAAGCTAAACAATTTGAATATTCCAATGACCATGTATTTGATTATGCGCATTCCTCTATTCATGAGGATTCTAAGATTCAGGCAGCAAGGAAAATTGTTATTTATTTTATTGTACTGGCTTCCTACATAAGGGCAGAAGTCAGACCAGTGGTTGGAAAAGCTGGGTGCCCATGACAATATGTACCACCAGCTTGACCTTTACGAACAAATTATTATTAAATACAATAGGTGCCATAGATCAATGAAGATCAGGGCCCAATTGCACTAGGGTCTTGTTGGCATTGACACTGTACAAACAAAAAGGAGACACAGCCTTTCCTCCACAGGACACAATCTGAGGCTGTCTACACCGCACAGCTTACAGCGGCACAGTCATGTTGCTAAGGCTTTGCCGCTGCAAGGCACACAGTATAGCCGCTCTTTGTCTCTGGGAGAGAGCTCTCCTGACAACAAAATAAAACCACCCCCAACGAGGAGCGGTAGCTTTGTTGGTGGGAGAGTGACTCCCGCCAACAAAGCGCTATCCACGCCAGTGCTTTTCATTGGTAAAACTTGTCGTTCAGGGAGGTGTTTTTCCCCCCCACACCCCTGAGCAACAAAAGTTCTAACAACGAAAGTGCAGTGTAGGCATAACCTAAGAGGTTTTCTTGGGATTCTATCTCATGGAGTGGGTATGGCCTAATTGCCACCACTGAACTCGGGTCATCTACCGGGTGGTCCAGAACACTAATCGCAGGGTCAACCAGCTAGTCATTCATTGGAGTGTTCTGGTTTTGGTTTGTTTGTTTTTTATTCTGCTAATGGTGAAGGATCAAAAATGTTACAAATGTTGCGTTTTTTTTTTCCCCCCCTTTGTTAATGTATGGTATCAGAAGCAAAAAATGTCCCTGTACAGAATCTCAAGAAATGCCATTCAGAACTCTTATAAAATAGGAAACCCTGGAAATCCATGCTTCATAATAATCCAGGAGACCTGCCTCATAGTTACCTAGCTCAATGCAGGAAATTCTCTAAGCAGCCCAACCTGTGATCAAAAGAAATCCCAGATACATTTGATATGTATCCAGGTTTTGTCCTACTACATACATTAACCATATCTAAGATACAGCTGTGTTTTGTAATCACTGTGCGTGGAATTTAAAAACCGCTCTAGTGTTGGCCTAACTCTGCTCCAATTGAAGGAAACTGGATTCTTACCATTGCCTTCAAGTGCACTTTAAATATTTAAACTCCAGTAATTAACCACATTAACTCTTAGGCACCTAACTTAATATTTGCCCTAACAGACCCAATGTATAAGGCTTGACACGTTTAATATTTTAGATTTCCAGCAACAAAGGCCTGAAATACAGAATCCTATTTGTATTAAAAAGTCCACACACACAATAATAGAGTGTTACCACTTAAGTGGTACAGGTCTGAAGAGAAATAGCTTTTCTTTACATTCCATCCCTGCATGGGTCATTAGCTTTCCTACACTTTTTTTTTAAATGATACAAAAATGATTCAAAGAACAAATGCAATAGGGTTTGACAAGCTTACCAGAAAAGACAAAGAAAAGGAGAATAGCACAGAAATTCCTACTGTCAATATTTACAAGGGGATCACGCCTTCTGTGTACCTTCTTCAGGCATTTTACTTGACACTGGCTTTTTGGAAAGGTCATGGCATAACAGGACATGTTCATTAATCATTATGCCTATCACTAAGCGACCATCAGCAACCTACCCTTACAGTGACCTATATTGGCGTGTAACTTCTTTTCATGTGACAACAAAATGACTCTCCCCTCCCCCATATTCATTTTTTTTTAAAGTTTGTAGGACGCATTTCAGTTAGCCAATCGGATTACTGAACCAATTGGCGCAAACACTAGTTTAGGTCACAAAAGTTACCCAAGCTGCCTAAAGACAGGGTCAAAGAACTGTTTGAAAAGGCACAGAATATAGCTTGGGCAGTATTTGGTATACAAGGTAGAGTGCTCAGCTGATGATGCAAAGGAGCTAAAGAATAAGTGTTTTGAAGTATGATCTAACATATGATGGAACTACAGCACCCTTTTTGCACTCAGAGTACAAGTTTCTGTTTACTGACTATTTTGTGGACTTATAAATAGGCTTATTTCACATTATTGTATACCCCAGATAAAATAAATGTGTATTTGTAAATGTTACTGATATTGTGTCTGATCTACAGAGTACATATATGCCCCACTTCTGCAAACATTTATGCACATGAGTAACTGAACACATGGGATGAAATTAACAAAACTTCTGTCTTGTTAAATGTTATAATTTTTTTACTGACATCCCTTCACCACACCAGTTAGCCTGAATGTATTAGCTAAGCTTTTTTTATCTACACAATGAAGAGGTTAATGAGAACGATCAGTTTATCTTTGCCAACTGCAATGTACACAGAGCTTCTGACCTTCTGGATTAAAGTGCCATCAGTGTGCAATAAAGTTATCCATCATAGCCTAATTGTTTTACTGAATGCTGGATTTGCATACATTTTAAAGCTCATTAAACATAGCTTGCCCTTAGTGCTTTCTATTGTCAAATATAATTTCCTCCCAGTTTAAACAAATTTATATTCCATCATCAGACATAATTTTTATATTGTACAAGATAATCTGGCATTGGTAATGGATAAGGTCCCCTAAGGTCTCTCACCTCTCTAATTCCCACTATTCATGATTATTCTTAGCCTGAATAATTTAAAGATTCTTCATTTAAAATGTGGGCTAGATTGTGCATTTCTTACTTACGTGTATGAGTACAGCCTCGTATGAGTCAGCCCACTGAAGGGAATGGAAACACTCACATGTGTGTTTACCAGTGTAACAATTGCAGAATCTAGCCAAAGTAACTAAAAATGTGGAGCCATTCAGCGGGCCTCTATTTGAAAACAATGGTCATACACTGATTTACATTAACTGGCTCATTATATGGCCATTGGCCAATCTATTCTTCTGTCTACATGACTTGCTCTAGTCTAATATATTTTTTAAAAGACACCTTTGTGCTCGTACGTTTTTAATACAGAATTCCTGTTGGCATACTGTTACATTGTGACCTTTTCTGAAGAAACTGTGTGCTGTTAGGTGGGTAAAGTCAATTTATTTTTGGTTGGAATATTTGTACCTGTGCATAGTTTTGGTTCCATTACTGAGCTAAATGATACCTTTGCCTAAAAATAATCTTGAGGGGCACTTTGAAGAGTCATTTAAAGCTCTGATTTCCTCCAGTTGCAAGGAGAGCTATTAACCTTTAGTCTATCTTTGATTTAACTCTCAGTATATTTTTTTCAGTTACCATCCATATTGCATGTGGCAAAGCAGAAACCTAACAAACAGCTACAGTGCAAAAATGCGAGTTATTTTGACTCTCTCTGAAAGGTTCATGACACCACCTGCTTCTTATATGGTAGCCCCCATTACCTATTATAACGAATGCCTCACAATCTTTAATGCAGAGGTCCCCGTAGGACTCTAGGGGGGTGCGGAGAAATGTGGGGCGGGGGGGCAGGAGGATCTAGGCCAACCCCATAAGGGGCAGCAGGGAGCACCAGCTAGCCCTGCTCCGCCCCCAGCTCTGCTCCAGCCCCTGGCAGTGGTCCCGGCTGCAGCTCCACTCCAGCCCCAGCCTTGGCCCCGGAATGCAGCCCGGCCCAGCTCCGGCCCCAACTCAGCCCTAGCCGCGGTTCCGTTCCCAGCCCCAGCCCTTATACCTATATTCACCCCTCCCACCTCAGCCATGGCCTGGCTCCCAGGCAGGGGGGGCACAGATGGAGTAGGGTAAGGTATGACCGTGAAAAGTTTGTGGACCACTGCTTTAATGTATTTATGCTCACGGCACTCCTGTAAGGATGGGATGCGTTATTATCCCTTTTTAGAGATGGGGAACTGAGGCACAAAGACTTGCCCAAGGTAACACAGGAAGTTTGAGGCACAACACCTTGTCTCCCACATCCTAGGTTATTGCCCTAACTGCTGGACCATCCTTCCTCTTAAGTAGGCCATCTCATTAAAATAGCATAATGGAATGGTAGCTTTAATTTAAATGGAATTATGTAGGGCAGTAGCACTATATATAGTAGTAAGAGTTTGTAGGAGTCAGCAAGGATATCAACAGCAGTAATTAGAAACACACACCATGTGTTCATGCTGACCTGCCTTGTTTCTCACTGACTCTGCTCTATAACTCGTGCATGCCTTGCTTGCAACCGCCTTGTCCTATTTTACTTGCAAGTTCAAGAACATCATTAAAAGTTACTTGCATACAAAATGGGCATTGCCACATCAGAATGATAATTCACAGATTCTTAACTTAAAGCCAGAAGGAACCATTGTGATCATCTAGTTTGACCACCTGCGTAACACAGCCCAAAGAATCTCACCCACAAATTTGTCCATCAAGCCCAAAACTTCTATCTGAGCTACTTTATTATGCCCTAAAAATCATTTGATCGTTTAATCAGACCATGAGAGTGGATGAGCTAATCTCCCAGTGGGGCCTGATCCAGCACATTTTGAAAATCTCAGTTTACTACTATGTCAGAAAAATCCTGTGTATGATAATTAGCCCCCACTCTGGCTCCATGTCCTGGAGACAAAAAAAGGCAGTCAGATATACAAATGAGTAGCTAGCTGCCTGTGGGAGGTCTTGACAGACAGGAAAATGTACAGAGCCTCCCAAATGGGCCCTTTTCACCAAACATCATGCTCAGGTCTGGATCTGAGATTGAGGTGATTGCACTATTGCTTAAAATGTATGCATTTAGCATTTTGAAAAAATAAAAATTACCAGCTGCTACACAAGCAACCTGTAACACCTAATAGTTAAAACTCTCTGGCAGTGCAATTCTGACAACCTCTCAACTGAATACTTGGGTGGTACATGCTAACAAGTCTCCAGCAGTAATGTTCTTGTATATGTATGTATTCTCATATGTACACAGACATGTACATCCCAAACACTGGCTCCTCTTCGGAAGGAACTGCAGGAGTGAAGATATCCCTGGCCTAGTGGAGAAGTAAAGCTCACAAGAATCTGGCCTGCAGCCATTATATTTAAAGGTGTAAATGTCTTTGCCGATGGCATCTAGAAATATAATATCAAGTTACAGGTGAGTGCATGAAATAAGCTTGCTTGCCAATTAGCAGCATCCAAAGTTCTGCCATTTCCCATAGTACATTGACCGCTGTGATCACCACAAAAGTAGTCAAGACCATAAAAAGGATGCCAGCAGTGCAATGCTCTGAGCCCAGGTGTTAGGTGCTTAGAGAAACTTTCTCCACTCAGATGCCAGACCACGATATGCTGCACAAGCTGAACCTGTTAAGTGGCTTTCAAGAACCATCCTTTACAATTCACAGTATACGAGCTGATCAACAGTCTTCACATTTTGACATTTCTATTCAGTTGCAAAATTCAAAATTTTGAGGTAAGGTGTGAGCAGTGCCTGCTCAGCCCACTGGAGCATGTGGAGTAGTCATGGTTCCATTGGGTAGTTGTGTATTAGTGGTCTGCTACAGGGCACATGGAAGGAGAAGACGATCACACCTCTAAACCTGTACTGGTTGTGTGCTGCATATCCCTAGCCTTATTCTCTTAGCTCATGACATCTGTCATCACTTGTTATGATTTTCTTTGAATTCTAATACTGGGTATAAATGTTCATCAAATCATCATTTTTGTTTTGTGAAATGTCTCTTTATTAGCTAAGTATTTGGAAAGTACAGTAATACTATAGCATAAATACAGTGAGGCCAAAACTTCTATATGAGTCATGTAAAATTCCTCCATAGAGCAAACAGATGAGTTTCCTCACTCCACCTAAACTGAATGAGTACACAATTTCTTTCCTAGCAAGCTTCCTAACATTATTATAGCTTCTCTTTCATTAGAAAGAAAACAAGTTATAACAGACTGGATTTGGGGAATATTTCGTATGGCCATCTAAACACTCAGAACTCTGCCTACAACTCTCTGGGAACATAGAACTGGAAGGGCTCTCCTGATGATATGGAGTCCAGTCTCCTATCACCAGCAACCCCATCATATAATCCAGTTCATCAATTGATCAAGCTTAAAACTAGTTACATTGTTTGCCCCCCCACTATTTCTATTCCAGAACCTCCCTGCTCTGATGGTTAAAAACCGTCTTTTAATTTCTAGCCTAAATTTAATCATGGCTAGTTGTCCTTGCACCGCCATTGTTCTTCAGCATAAATAGCTCTTCTCCCTTCCTGGTGTTCACCCCCCTGATGTATTTATATAGCACAACCATAACCTCTCTCAGCTTTCATTTTGTAGGCTAAACAAGCCAAGCTCTTTAATTTCCGCTAGCTCCATCTGACACCTCGGCCTACCAAATTCCATCTATTTGACATTTTGTCACTAATCAAGAGACAGAAGAAAACTCAGTGACTAAGTAGAAAAGTAGCAGCATTTCCCCTTAGCGCAAGACTTGTTATTATTTTCAATATTTCACAGATACCACCCTAAAAAATGCTGTAACTTTAAAAGAAAAAATACAACGGGAATGTTACTTTCATCTTCTTTTTTTAATCTGTAATACAGACCCATGCACAGGAAAAACCTAATGCAACTATTGACTTTTAAAACTAGAGGGTCAAATAGGAACAGCAGATTCAGAGTAAAGGATTTTCCCACTTTCTCTAAGACACACTCCATACACCCTGTGTAAGGGGTAAATTTGACCCTTTCTTGGTTTGGACTTTAATAAATAAATCAGCACTCAGACAAAAAAGGCCAACCCAAGACTTTTCTCCTGAAGTTTGGCTGTTCTTAGAGTACTTAGCTCAGTACAGCTCAGCCCACTGCCTAGATCCTCTGTCTCATACCCAAGCTTCCTCTAACAGGGCAGCCTAGTGCTGAAGGCTGCTTGTCCCTTTTTTGTTAGGGACATCCTCCCTTCTGGCAAGTGTGGTAGGGCAAGACCAGCTTTAAGCAGTTGTCTGAAACAGACCCCTGACTTCATCTTGCTTTGGTCCAGTGTGTGATTTGTCAGTAGATTAGGACCTCAGACTATTAACCAGCTAAAAGGACAACAGTGCTAAATTAATTGCAGTCATTTAACTCCATCTCAGCAAATCAAATGACATTTGGCTATTAGAGCTGCAATAACTATGACCTGATTAATGGCCCAGTTCATGCTCTCTTACAAGGAAACCTGTGTGGAAGGAAAAGGAACAGTTCCATCACTGCGGCTCGTTCCATTCCCCACCCCCCCAATATAATCACAGGGCAAGATCCATCTACAGAAAGGATCCAGGGAGTATGAGATTGCACCGTTTTATGAATATACCCCAATTTACAAGGGAAAAATATACACTTATTATAATTTATTACACCACAGCATCGCATCAGACAAGGAGAGCTGGATTTTTTTACCCCAAATTTTGAATATCAGGACAAGAGCAGGAAAAGTTATATAACATAATACATTAAAAAACAGTTATTATTTTCTACACACTCATTATAAAGGTTGATGGCACCTAACTTAAATAGGCATCAAGTTTATGTTGGTTCCTTTGACCCTTGAGTCTACAGCTTTTTAATGCTCTAATTAACAGAATTGTTTTAGATCCTACCACAAACAACTTTCCTCAAGGAAACTTCCCTGGGGAAAGGTTATTCCATAACTGCCTGCTGCAGGGTTTCTTGCACCTTCGCTGAAGGCTCTTACACTGGACACTGTTGGTGACAGGATACTGGGATAGATGGATCTCTGGTCTGATCCAGTCTGGCAATTCCTATGTTAACACTATGGCAAAGAAATTCAGAATTATGTCTGAGCCTTATCCAGGGAGATTCATTCATTCAATTAAGAGTGGAAATAAAACACTTGGATCCTTCCATTCCATGGGAAATCACACAGGAAGGGGGTTGAGGGAGAATGATGTGAAATTCCTCTCATGGAGTTCCCCTACACTCATCCCCAGGGAGTGGGGCTGGTAGTTCTGGTCTAGGAAAGCAGGGTTGTCAGGGGATCTGTCAAAAGACCAGGGAGATCTGTTCAGAGATCCTGTACCTCTACAATGTCTGAGAGGCCCTGTGCCCTCCTCCCTCACTTTCTGTCTAATGGAGCCAATGGGGCAGTGGTGTCAGGAGCTTCCCAACAAGATAATGTCCTCCCCAACCAGCTGATGTCCTCCAGTGAAGTTCCCCAGGGGGTGGGGTAGAGGAGCAGGGGCAGACCGACTGTGCCTCAGGCTGCAGTAACACTTGGGTGAATTTACTGATAGCGTGCAGGGGTCATGGGCAGAGAAGATGATGTGATTGTGTAACTGAATTCCAAGGGACTCTGCTTAGGAGTAATTATGTGTATGTATGAATAACTGTTTGCAAGATTGGTCCCATTTTCAAAAAGCATGCTGGGATCCTTTTGGAGGAAAAGCGTGATAGAAATATAAATTATCACTGTCCTTACACGTGAGTACACCTGTTGTGAGGGTATGTTATAAAACAACAACAAAATCTGCACAAGGGCAGGAATTAGTGGCAGATTACTTTGAAGAATTAAGATTAACTGGGATGTCAGATGTGTTTCTTCATAAACACAAAGCAGACAAAGTTCTGAGAAACAGAATGGACAAAAGTAATAGATTCACAAGGATTTATAATGGTCTTGAATTACTTTGATAATATATTAGGTAAAATCATGCTTTCCTTTACATTAGGTTGGTATATTTCCTCCCACCTTGCCATGAACAAATCATACAGAGAGGGAGAGAGGGTCTAGGGCAGTGGTTCCCAAACTGGGGTTTGTGAACCCCTGGGGGTTCATGAAATGTTACAGGGGGTTCTCAGGAAAAAATTCCCTAATGGCGGACAGAGCTGTCCCTAGGGACCTCCGGCAGCATGGGGCCAGCAGCCCAGAGCCCCTGGACTTCCAAGAGCTAAGCAGATCAAATCAAGCGTATCTATCACACTGAGGAGATTTAAACTTCAAGACTCCTTATAAGAAATGGAAAGGGAGGTGGCTATTTTTTGCTGTTTTAAAAATTGAATAGGCAGCTAGTATTGTTTTTAAAATTATTATGAAGAACAAGTTTAAGCTTTGTTGTAATATGCGTTGTTTGCCTGGACTGCTCAAGACCTGAATGCTTGTGTAGGAGGAACTCTTTGAGTTGGCTTCTTAAATACCTTCATGCTGTTTCACGTCTGATACTCCTTGATGAAACATAGGAGCCTTGTCTTATAACAGGCTTATTCAAAGTGATACAAGCTACAAAAGTGAGATCTTGGAAGAGTGTTGCTGTTTTCATAATGTAGTAAAAATACTGCAATGATTAATAATAAATAGTGTGTAATAAGCATGTCATAAAAACAAATTTTATATTTCCAAGATCACTGCTTTTATAATTTATACTCTGGTAAAGGAGAAAATCCCTGGAAATATTCATTTTTAGGAGGGGGTTCACAAGACTTGACATTTTAGTGAAAGGGGTTCATAGGTTGTTAAAGTTTGGGAACCACTGGTCTAGGGCTATGTACTGGCTTTGCACCATGATAGTTCTTTTCAGGGTGGGGGAATGATACTGAATTTCTACATGTTGGTAAGAGAAGATCGAGAATGCCCATTGGCACCAACAACTGAAGATGCGAAGGTAATAGATTTTAGGGCAGCATTAGAATGAGCAGTTCACACACAGTAAATGGAAAGGCCAACCCATTCCTGGTTGTTAAATGCTGAGTAAGGTCATTTCTTAGGTTGATTAATAAAGTGTTTGTAAGTTACTTTAAATGGTCAAATGGAAGAGATTCTCTTATATGCTCACACAAGCAGCCATTCCCCCTCCCCCAAATACTGATACATAGCTTTGACTTTGGGCTTTGTAGTGTAGAAATGTTACACAGATGGTCAAAAAAGGACAAAGTAAAGATAAAGTGTGTTTGTAAAGGAACTCTTGGTGCATAGCCGCAGAGAAATGGTCCAACAGTTGACTGTGGTTGCCAGACATCCCTCTCTTGATGGGAAAGCTTCCCCCACTCTTGCAGCAATCCCTGCTTCCTGCTCTCTTCTGGGTTGCATCAGGAAGTCTCAACGCCTATCTCTAGCAGACTCAAAGGAACAATTTCCTCAGTAGAATCCCACCCACAGCCCATGAGACAGAGTTCTGCAATGCTGAGCCATACCCCTGTCTTTCAAGTCCTTTCTCAATCACCCCTCTCCCTTTCATTTCCTTTCACTATCACTATCTCAGCCTGACATGAAAACCAACAGTCTGATACTCTGAGCGCTTGCAATTTCCAAACTGCAGAGAAGTGTGAGGAGTCAGCAATTGTTCTGGAAAGCAGCAGGCATTGCCTTCTGTCCTACACACACGGCCCACACATTTAGCCGCGCCCGCTGCAAAGACCCCAGTTCTGGTCTTTGGAAAGTCTGACAAAGCAAAGGTCACGTTTGTTCATGAGCATTTTGAGCTTAAAAAAAATATCTCATCTCGCGTCACCAATTAAAAATGGTAAATGTATTGAACGTTTGTGGGTGTGAAAGTCATCTTTACTATACGGGCCAAATGCTGATTTTCATCGACACTAGTGCAAATCTGGAGCAGCTCAGCTGAGTTCAATGTACTTACTCCAGATTTACACCAGCATACATGAGAGTAGAATTTGGCCCTATAGAACTATACTATACAGAGCATCTTGCCAAAATACCACAGGGTAATACCATGGGTGATTCCCATTAGTACTATTAAAAAGTTAGAGGCTTAAATCCTATGTATAAATGGAAGAATAGATGTTTCTGTTCCACACCAGCTTCTAATCCTCCAGCTTTATGTAAATGTAGGCTGGAATTTTTCAAGGAGGGAGTCAGGTGCCCAACAGTCATTGAAGTTCAAGGGATGTTGGATGTCCAGCTCTTGTGTTCTTTTATTGATCCCAGTCCTAATAAGACGGTGGGACTGATTAACCCCTGCAGGCACATGTAAGTGCAAAGTGCAGCCCTCTGTGGCTAGGAAGGCTCCGGCACCTGAGGGGGAATTCACATCTAGGTCAAACACATGGTGCCACAATGATCATCCTAAAAGAATACACAACTTGAAACTCAAGCCCGAGCTCCACAGCCATCCCACCTGTGAAGGCTCCCCAGGACAGGCCCTGAATTACCATGTCCCCTGCATGTCCTAGCAATGCCCCTTCCCAGCAAGACCTCTGGATTTGCACTGCTGCTCCAGGCCTGCTGGTGGAGAAGGGGTTAAGAGTGGCTTGTGACACTGCACCCCTTGTTTCCATGCTAGGCAAACTTTCTGCTGCCAGGAGGCTCACATCATTCCACTGACAGGACCCGGCTGGTGAATCAGACTCTACACACTTTGTGAATGGCAGGACCACAAGACAGTCCTTGTCCTGTTGTCTTCTGCCCCACCAGCTATGCCAGCCTTATATGACCATTTGTCTTCTTCTCCAACATATGCTCCAACTACTTCTTACACACTGCCCGGCCACAGGAAATGTCCTTGGGAACATAAGGCCACTAACCTCTCCGCCTTAAAATTCCTTCTCAAGATATAACTCTGCTGTGATGCCTACAGGAGATCAGCCAACTAAAGATTGCATGGGGGGAGGAAGACTCAGGGATCATTGATATTGTTTATTACATTGTTTTAAATCATAGGATTTGGAAACATCAGGTCAGGCACATCACTATCTTACATAACCACATGATCTTATTATCATTATCTCTTCCTTCCTTCCCTCCTATTGTTTGGTCGATAGACTTGTTACATCTTGTTTTGAGTTATACTGTAAGCTCTTCCAGGCAGGGACCGTGATTGTAGAACATCTAGTTCAGTGGGGCCTGACCCTAGCTGCCACTGTAGTACAAATGATAACAAAATTTAATGTGTAAAGTGACTAGCAATTGAAGCTATGTAGTCTCCTATTTCTTATTCTAACTTAGTGCTCAGTCCTAGTCCCATTGCTGGTTCAACTGACTTCAGTAGGACAAGGGTGCAGATTCAAGGAGGCTTTGGCTTTTGCTCTGTGCTGTCATTTAAAAATGAAGATATATATTAGCTGATCTCTCTGTTTGAAGCCTCTCTGAATATACATGGTCTCTGGTTCTGCTATCACTCGCCTCACATATGGATCTATTAGTAAGGGACTTGGGCCCGATCCTTTAGCCCTGACTCAGACAAAACCCTCCAGTGAGGTCAAGAGAAGAGGACTGCAGAATCTAACTCTTTAGTTAGACTCCTGTAGTCCTTCCACACGCCAAACCCCCATTGATTTAAACGGGAGTCATAAATGTGCAAGGACTGCAGGATCAGGCCCTAATATGGCATCAAAGGTTTAATTTTTACCATTTGGTAAAAACCCCACCCTAGAACAGTCAATAGCCTGGTGATCAGGGCACTCACTTCGGATATGGGAGAGCTACGTTTAAGAATCCCTGGTCTTAATCAGGCAGAGTGGGGACTTGAACTTGTGTCCTGTATTTGCCCCATGCCTGACCACTGGGCTATTGGCTATTCTAAGGGGCTTTTTCATGAGACTGTTTGAAAGGTCTCCATTTCCTCACAATGCAGAATGGGGAAATGTTTTGATTCTCAAAAATTGTCATGGGATGGGAAAACCATTTCCTTCCCAGATCTACTACGGGGGATGGGAGTAAGAATCTATGGAGAATCAATGCTTTTACTTTAACATGTAATTCCCCAACACCCCATTCCTCACCCCTTCCTGCATCTTTAGTATTCAGGGACTGATCCTGCCCAAAATTAAAGTCATCAAGAGTTTTGCTGTGGACTTTAAAGGAGCATGGTCACCCCTTCTGGGAGATCTACTACATAGCATGTGACAGAATAGAAGATTTTGCAGGATTGATGATGACCAAATCATGTAGTTAGTCTGCCAGAGTACCCATGCTCAACCACCAGCTACCCATCCCAACTGAAAATCACTTGGCAGGATTTGACCTGCTGTCTGTAATTGTAGATATGCAGACAGATCTGTATTCTCAATGCTTTCAAGTCAAAATCTGAACTAAGTTTCAATACAAGGACAAAATATTTGGGGGTTGTTTTACTCATTTACACAAACTATTTGCATTACTGCCATGGTTTTAGGAAATTAGCTCCACCTTTATAAAATCTATTTAGTATGGTTTTAATTGGTTGAAATGATAAAGTAGAATAGTTTGCAAGAAAATGTAACACTTCAATGGTTCTATAACTCCTCCATGCAACTAATTTATAACAAATAATGCAACCGATTAAGTTGATTACTCTCATGTAAAAATGTTTGCCACTTACTTAGAAACTCTGATCCGCCTGCCCCTTAGCACAGTCTCATAGACTCATAGACTTTAAGGTCAGAAGGGACCATTATGATCATCTAGTCTGACCTCCTGCATGATGCAGGCCACAAAAGCTGACCCACCCACTCTTGGAATAATTCTCTCCCTTGACTCAGCTGTTGAAGTCCCCAAATCATAATTTAAAGACTTCAAGTCGCAGAGAATCCTCCAGCAAGCGACCCCTGCCCCATGCTGCGGAGGAAGGCGAAAAACCTCCAGGGCCTCTGCCAATCTACCCTGGAGGAAAATTCCTTCCCGACCCCAAATATGGCGATCAGCTGAACCCCGAGCATGCGAGCAAGATTCTCCAGCCAGACCCGCCGGAAAAAAGTTCTCTGTAGTAACTTTTAATATCCCATCATTGATCATTGTTACTAATTACCTGTGATGGCACATCACATTGAACAAAAGGTCACGAATCTAGTCTTCTCTCTGAGGCTAATCTCAATTAGCAATTTTCTTCTGTGTTGCCGACTTTACATTTGCTCCCCATTATGTGGCAAATCCATACCTGGCTTCAGTATAGTTACAAGTCTGTATTTGGCCCTAGGTTCCATATGCATTTTAGTATTTTCTCTCACTCAAACTCAAGATCTCCTTGTGTCTGGTCCAACTCCCCTGAACCTGCAGAAGACTTTACCTCTCATCTGGAAAGCTCTGTTCCAGCACCAAAAAAAGCAAGCATGCCACTGCAAGAATCCATACTCCAAGGCATCCCAGCTAATTACCACTTCGCCCTGCTCGTCCTACTATTTTGGGGTCCTAAACCCCCAAATTGTACCATCAAAATAGACAATACATATTGCTTCTCCTATGTGACCAGAAAAAAATCCAGGCTCCAACACATCCCGGTGCAAGAGCAATCTGGTTTTATAGGATCCAGGGAATTTTGGCCACAGATCTCTACATTCTGTTGGAAAAATGGAAACCAAATGTAGCTGCTTCCAGTCCTTGCTAAAAAATCTGGTCCCTGATACAGCTCCGCACACAAGCACTTGTAAAATCCAAACATGGACCGGGAGCCAGCATGATATCACCCATTTTTTTTTCACCTAGATCCGCAAAGTTTTATTCTCTATACAGATACCCTTTTACATCAGATAAATTTGTGTTCAGAGCTCTGCTTTGATGGATCTATGTCCTGGCGGGGTTATTTACTAAGGATGCATCAGGATCTGGATCTTTGCAGTGGGATTGGAGCTGGTGCTCTTGTCTGGTAGAATTTAAGGTTTTGAGATTTAACCCCCACCCCCAGCCGTATTTAGGTGCCGGACACATCTTTTTGCGGGGCTGCTGCCCCTCTTTGCAATAGGGTCTGGATTTTCGAGTTCGCTAATAGTTGCTACATTTTTTCCTTTGTTAAAACCGGAATTTTGCGGAACTGGGATTAAATTGGGCAGGATCAGGGCACTAAATGTGTCTTTTTTCCCGTGCTGTTGGGCCAGGATGTATCAGAGTCCAGATCTCTCCAGGGAAGTGCGGCTACAGCGGTTGTCTGTTTAGATTGTACAAGATCCTGCGGGAGCCCAGTGCTAGAACCGGGCTTCTGCGGCGCTCACTGCCCGGGATTCCTCGGGGTCCGGATTTTTGGCGAGGCGGGAGCCGCTAGCCTTGCTCTCTGTTTTGATGCTACAAGTTGGGGGCTTGAGGCCACAGATCGACAGGATCCAGCCTCTCCCCGAGATTTCTTTTCTGCCCGTGAGAGTCAGACACGGGACAGCTCCGACGAGCATCCCGGGAACCTGCTTGCACAGCAATAGGGACAGAGCCCCGTTTGGGCACCCAGAGAGCGTCCCGGGGTAATCGGGTGTGCGCAGCAAAGCAGCCTCCAGCAGGGAACATGCGGTGGGAAGCGGGGTCCAGACTGGGCACCATGGGGGGAGGAGAGATGCCGTGCGGCTGGGACCCCAGCTCCGGCCCCCTGCGTGCCAGGGAGCGGGGAGGGTCACACTCCCCCAGGCAGGGGCACGGGCTTTGGAGGGTGTCTCTCTGGGGCGCAGAGCAAGCGCAGCCGGCTGCCTCCTGGACCACTTAGCTTCGGCCTCCCCCGACACCCCACCCCGCAGGGGAACGGGTCACTTACCTGCGAGGAGGAGAGCGGGTGCCAGCAGCCCGCACAGCATGGCACCTGCGAGCGCCCGGCTGCCCATGGTCCTGCCCGGGAGGGGCGCGCAGGGTGGGAGAGTTCCGCCCGAGCCTGCTCGGAGAGACGACGCGGCTCAGGGACACCTAGCAAAGGGGCTGGTCCTCCGGCAGCCTGGCCGGGCTCGCCTTGCCCGCGGTGGCGAAGCTAGCGGAGCAGCTGGTCCCGGAGAGAGACCACCATCCAGCAGCCGCCTAGCCCCGGGGCAACGCTGCGCTCAGCTCCGCAGGGCGCGTCCAGCTGCGCGCTTAACCTCCAGTGGACATCCCTTCACAGGGAGCTGCCTGCCGCCCGGCTGATTTATAACCTCCACATCCTCCCGGCGGATCACGCCCTCCTCTCCCTGCGTCACCGGGTCCCCCCTCCCCTACATAGCCTGGCGCCCCCCGGCCCCTCCAGCAGTGCCTCGGCCCCCTGCCGTGCCCCGCTGCCTGCGCGGGAGTGACTCCGGCTCCGGAGCGCGCCAGGCAGGGCTCCGGCTGGGAGTCAGTGCCCACTTCCCGGCCTCTCGGGCCCCAGGTCAACTCGGCTGCGCGGCCCCTCACCCATGCCGCCCCCTGTCACTCCGATCGCTCTCGGTCCCCCCACACGGAGCCCCCGCTCCGCTCCTCCAGCCAAGGGCGGCTGCGCTCCCGGCCGGAGCCAGGCGCAAGCCGGGCTTGGACACACGTGTGTCCTTGTCCATCTGCCCTGCTCTCCGTCTGGGTCTGTTATCACTCCCCACCCCACCCCGCAGGCAGCAGCCTGAGCCGGGCTGGGCAGCGCCTCTCCATCACCGCCTGAGGGGCCCGGCTCCACTCCAGCCCAGCCGCGCTGGGGACCGCCCGGCCCGGCTCTCTCTGCCAGCGCCTCCCATGGGCACCGGGGGATGGGAGCCGCGAGCGTCCGGCTGCAGCCGGGTGCTATGCTTGCCGCGGGACCTTTCCGCCGGCTGGCACCGTACTGCCCTGCACATCTCCCAGGTAAAGTACCGCAGGCTGGGTCGGCCGCTAGGCGCAGAGCGGACTTTCACCTCCGGGGAGCGGCTTCAGATCCTACCGCACACCAGCTGGGGTGGGATGGGTTCAGCTTCCCCTCCCACAGCGCTGAACGTCGCTCAGAGCCCCGCTCGGGACACTCCGGACTGGGGCAGCCTCGGCACGATGCTCCGGGGAACCTGCCCACACTCCTCCGGATGCTTCGAGGAGCCTGTGCAGCGCCTTTGCTGCTGGCGCGGGGACAGCCACAGTGCCTGTCGGCACGGTGCCGATTGCCGTGCTCCTGTCATTGGCATGAGTGCCGGGCGTGTCCCCCTCGCCCTCTGTGGGGCAGGTAGGTGCTAATATCCCCCATGTTACAGATGAGGAAATGGAGGCACCCAGGCACCTTGTCCAAAGTCACGAGGAGTTTGTGACAGCGCCGGGGATGGACCCCAGCTGCCTAAGCCCCCCAAGACCATCCTGTGCAGGAAAAGGGGACGACGCCTGCTTTTAAATGAGTAGTTTAACGTTCAAGTTTTAAAACAGTAGATCAGAGTTTCTGTGTGAACTCCGGGACTATGACTGTGACTTATCTAAGGACTTGATCCTGTATTTTCAATACTGTGACCAGAAATAAGACGTGTATATACAGAAGCCTCCACGCTCATCCCCACAGACCATGTAGGAAGGGCCCGGCTGCTTTTTTTCCCAGAGGATGACGCATGAGATTCCTGCTTCCCAGGACAGAGAGGGAAGGACAGCAGCAGGAGACCTCTGACATTGGGACACCAAGCACCCTGACGCCTCCCAACACCAGACCACATAGGCAGGACAGACCAGCTTCCTCCCCCAGGGGACCCCAGGAAGATACAGAGAGGAAGAGCAGAAGCAGGGCAGGAAGAACGCACTTTCAGAGCCCATGATATCTGCAGAAGTGGTCAGTGGAAGCCAGAAAGGGGCGGGAGAGGGGATGCTGATGAAGGATTGAAATGACCCTGAAAGGGAAATGCAGAGAAGAACTAGACGACAGGCATTGAAATAAAGCAAAACGCATGGTGATAAAATACAACAGGAAGGACTAAATACTAAACAAACACTTGCATGGCATGGGTTGGGTGGAAGGAGGGCAAATCAGAGTACATTGGCCCAGGCACTTGGATACTGTGTGGGTAGAGGAGCAGGATGGTCTGGGAAGTACCTACAATATTTTATTTAATTTTATGTAGTACTGTTTCCCTATCCTCTCTATTTAGATTGTCAGGTCTACAGACTGCCCTTGTCTATTTATTTAGGCCCTGATCTTAATGGTTGTGGTGGGTGTTACTGGAATATAGATATTAAATATGCACCCCACAGATCTATGGAAGAGTCAGTACCAAATAGATGTAACACCTGCTGATGGAGGGTTTGGCAAACAGGGGGAAAGGTGTACTGCCTTGAGTGTGATTATTTTGCACCAGAACCTTCGCCCCCGATCTGGCATACAGATAGACATTTTTGTCCTCACATGTTTTAAGGCCTGTCACAGTCCTTTTGGCAATGAAATGTGGGAAATATATTTTCTAACATTTGGTTTAAAAAAATTATTACCAAATGCTAGGAAAGAAACCTGCCAAATTTAACAACTGAGACTAAACCATCTTTAAAATGTAACAGAGACAAACATCTCTGCTGAAGGGCTGATTGGGACTAGTTGCTTAGTCTGTAGTTTTACAGACCCCTGGTGAAGGGTAGGAAATGCCTCTAGCAGCTGATCTACTTGTTTTTGAAATTGCAGAGAGTCACCAACTTCATGGCACCACAGCTCAAAAAAGGTGGGTGTTAATGCTCTTGGTCCCCCTGCAGTTTTAACCCACTATTACTGCTCACACTGCTGACAACACAATAGTACCAACTACTGTGCATGCCCTTGTTCCTGCTATGGAGTAAGTTGGCTTCTACCCAACCATTCTGGTTAAACCACTTTTCAGTGAGTAACCTAAATATTCCTGCATAGGATTGGGGCCTTTCCGAGGAGAGTATGCGGCAGGGTGTTCAGTGTTAATGCTGACCTCACAGAAGAGAAGAAGAAATAATCTATTTGGCTGCTGAATTAATTCCAACTTCTTCCAAGTCAGTTCTTCGTAAAAAATATTCCCAGCTCTCCCCCAAACCATTACCATGTTAGTGAAATCTCAGCTAAACACTGAATTGGGCCTGCACTTTCAGTACTCAGCTCATAAATGCTTGGTGCTTGTGAAAAGGTGAGCCTTGTGTAGGCATTGGTGTTGGGGCAGAGCACAGTCAGAGATAGATGTGTGATGTAGGGTCCAATTGCCAGAAGTGTTGACTGATAACAAATTAAACCTACCCACAGCAAGAAGTCTTTGCCAAACTCACAAACTGGTGACTTGGGCTGCCCTACAATCCATTACAGTGCTCCATCCGAGCTAGTGCCACTGGTATGCGCAACCTAGGAGCTTGCTACTCATGCTCCAGTGATGGTCATACATGGTATATTGGGTTTTCATGAAAATGTAAAACACCATCCACTGTAAATGGAGTGATCTCACCCAGGAGATGTGAATAGTTTAAAGCTCTCAACACATGCCCACCGGGTGGGGCAGATCACTTGATATAGCTTCCCCCTTGGAAAATACTTTATTAGCAAAGGCTATATACCCCGACCCCAATAAATATGCTGGGACATGAATATATGTGCGTGAAACTCCCCTGAACCTTTAAGAGAAGGGAAATCCATTTGAGGCTAAACACAAACTTTCATAAAACCAAATTAGGGTGGGAACATTTTAGCAGGAAATTCCTTCCTGATTCCAGTGGTGGTTGAGATTGAAAACCAGGGGTTATTTCAGTGTGAGCAATAACACAGATATGGCAAAGCACATTCCCCAGAGATGACAATCCTCACCAGTGGGCACAATAAAAAAAGAAACTAAGCAATTATATATGGGAAGGGTGGAGAGAGAAACAAGGTGTTCATTTAGGTGGAGAGAGCATATAAAGGTCGGTACTATCTGAGGGAGTTCTGTACCTGCCCTGCAACTAAACTTCCTGGCCAATGGCAATTATATGACCCCATACTCACTGCTGGCAAATCTGATTGTCTAGCCACCAGACCAAGTGGCCACAGGGTTAGCAGTGGTCCCTGCTAAGGTCAGAACTCCATCACCACCAAAGAGTGACATTTATGTACAGCCACCAGACCCAACTGCCTATTGTAGCACCTACCCCCTATCTGTTCTGTCCATTTAGGCATTTATACCATGCTCATGTCCAAGCATGTAGCTCTCTTGCCTTTTCAGTGCTTTTTCCAATAAGACAGCTGGATATTTCATAGACTCAGAGACTTTAAAGCCAGAAGAGACTGTAGTGATCATCTAGTCTGACCTGCACATTGCAGGTCACAGAACCTCACCCCGCCCACTCCTATAATAGCCTCATGACCTCTGGCTGAGTTACTGAAGTCCTCCAATCTTGATTTAAATAATTCAAGTTACAGAGAACCCGCCATTTACTCTGGTTCAAACCAGCAAGTGACCCATGCTCCAGGCTGCAGAGGAAGGTGAAACCCTCCCAGTGTCTCTGCCAATCTGATTTACAGGAAACTTCCTTCCTGCCCCCAAATATGGCGATCAGTTGGTCTCTGAACATGTGGGCAAAACCCATCAGCCAGACACCTGGGAAACAATTCACTGTAGTAACTCAGAGCCCTCACCTTCTAGTGTCCCATCTCTGGCTGTTGGAGATATTTGCTAAGAGCAGTTGTGGATGGGCCATATGTCATTATAGGCAATCTTATCATACCATCCCCTCCATGCACTTATTGAGCTCAGTTTTAAATCAAGTCAGGTTATTTGCCCCCACTGCTTCTCTTGGAAGGCTGTTCCAGAACTTCACTCCTCTGATGATTAGAAACTTTTGTCTAATTTCAAGCCTAAACTCATTGATGGAGAGCTTATATCCATGTGTTCTTGTGCCATTCCATCATCCCCCTTGCAAAGGAGTAGTGTTTTAAAACCATGTCATTAAAACATGGTTCAAACACAATCAGCCAGTCATTATTATTATCAATAGTAATTGAAACATCTGGCATGCCCCATATTGAAAGCCCATTTCAAAAGCTGCACTCAAGACTAGCAGAGTTAGACACTATTTTCAAACACAGTGAGGACAGGGCTGCGAAAGCCTTGTCTGCACTACAGCATTTAGCTGTTGCAACCACCACTGTGAGCCCTGGCACATCTGTAACATACCGTGCAGCCACACACAAAAGTATCTACAAAGATGAACACCCACTGGTGTGACTGCACTTTCTCTTAGCAAGGCTGAGCACCACCTCATTTCTAGGGTGACCAGACAGCAAGTGTGAAAAATCGGGACAGGGGGTGGGGGGAATAGGAGCCTATATAAGAAAAAGACCCAAAAATCAGGACTGTCCTATAAAATCGGGCCATCTGGTCACCCTACTCATCTCCCACCACGTCACAATTAGTCCTTCTAGGTCAGTCCCACCGTGTTCCTGCCCATCATTCAGTGACAGATTGGACAGCTCAGATCACTGGCTATGTCACCTGTCAAACCAACCACTTCCCAGCTGCATGCAGGCTCAAAACATCCAAGGTAATAGTTGGCTGGTCTTGGCTCTGCCCTGTTATCAGGGTCATTTCAGAAAAATTCAGGGGGAGAGAGGGGAAAAGTTGTATCACCATACAGAACATTATATGTGATTATGTATCCTGCAAAGTCAGGGAGGGGGGCAAATGTGGAAGACATAATGGAGCCAGGGCCGGCTCCAGGCACCAGCTGAGCAAGCTGGTGCTTGGGGCGGCAGATTGTTGGAGGCAGCATTCTGCCCAATCCTAGGGCGGCACTGCCGCTTTTTGTTTGTTTGTTTGTTTTTGTTTGTTCTTGTTCCGCTCCGGCCGCCCTGTAGGGGACGGTGGCGCGGAGAACCAGAGCGCCCTGCAGGGCAGTCCTCTTCCATCCCTCCCCGCCGACCGGAGCGGAGCCCTCGCGGCAGGCGGCAGGAGGCGACGCAGCGGGAGGGGCCGCGTGGCAGCGCCCCTGCTGTAACCCTGGCCGCCCCCTTCTCTCTCTCTCCCGCCCGCTCCCTCCCCATCCCCCCCCAGCCGGTCCCCCTGCACCCGCGCTCCGGCCGCGCCGCAGGTTTGGTTTTTTTTTTTTGCTTGGGGCGGCCAAAAAGCCAGAGCCAGCCCTGAATGGAGCACATAAACCTATGAAAAGTCTGTAGAGGCAACTTCACGCCTTGTCCCACAGTAAATGACATCCCTGCCTGTTATGTATCTGCTCCCTCTTCCATGCATGGCCACGAGGCTGTATGCCAGTGCTCTTCCTTTACCCAGTCCCCACTGAACTTGTTGACAGGAAAGTGCTATTACAATATACATCTTACGTAAAAAAAATTAGACAATTTGTTCTACAAGAAGAGTGTTTGAGAATTGTTGCTGAACAGCTACAACAATATCAGAAACTTTATTACATTTTAGATCCAACAGGTTGTTTATCTCCTGCAAAGCACAAATACAATAAAGAAAGGTTGTAGACCCACTACATCTACATGCACAAAGGAGAGACAGCGTGCACACAGACACACAGACAGCAACGCGGGCATGATCTTATTTTACGAGTGGCTGGGTGGCATTACAGCAAGGCAGCTGTCTCGCCTGCATTTCCCAGCCTCACTAAGATCCTCTCCTCCCCCTATTCTCTCTGTTGATATGTACCTTCCCTGTGGGCACTGCTACATGAAGTAGATCAGGGTAAGCTGTGAGGGAACAGACTGGTCCTCAGGGAAAGATCCAGCTGGATCTACTCCCAGGACCTCCCATAGCATTTCAGTGGGAGAGAGAGAGAGAGAGAGAGACAACCAGAAGATCAGCAAAATAACCACAAAACCAAACCAAAACTCTAAAATATTCAAGAAAAGAAAACTCCACAAGAAACTAGACCATCAAAAGAAGCAGTGTGTTAAAAGTAAAAGCAAAAGCTCCTTAGACCTGACCTCCTCAAGCACCATCCCTTAGAGAGTCAGGGTTTCCGTCATTGTAATAGACGCTGGGCCTCCAAGCATAAAGGCCATACAACAGTGGCTTGTGGTTTCCCTGGCAGCTGAAATGTGAGCATGAGGTATAGCAGAACGTAGCTCCCATCCCCACATTATATCCATGAATGGCTCCATCCTGCTTACTTACAACAGGCCCCCCAAAATAATAACAAAGTGAACAAGTGGAAACAGTCGTCTACAATAGACACCATCCTCCTGGGAGCTTCCTGGGAACCCTGGGCTAGGTGTAACACCGTGCAGGCCCTGTAATGCTGGCATGGTAGGCAGGGTACCCCATGTGTACCCAAAACAGTATGGTTGGTAGACTCGCTACACCACTGCTGCTACCACTTGTTCAGTTACACAGCTGCAAGTGGCCAGGGTGCAGTTCTGTGAGAGAAGGTATAAGGATGGTTACACTGTCTGAGAGAGCAGCAAAAGGCCTTTTTTGAGTTGGTTATTGTTGGCGGGCTTGTGGATGTGGGGGTTTTTGGGGGTTTTTGGTAACTTACTGCAAACCTTTAAAACTTTAATAAAGCAGAACTATTAATATAGGAAATTCCTGTCATTTGAACTAGTTTTGTTATTACAATGTTTGTGTGTTTGTATGTGTGTGTGTATTTTAAGCATCTTTTGTGGTTTCTATTTCACTTAAATATTCACACAATGGGTTACAATTGTTTTTACTCTATATTGCAACCTGAGGTAACTTTTAAGTTTGCTGTCACTTTTCCAACATTTAATTTCCTTTAAAATCATAGACCAGAAACTCACAGTGACAGGAAAAGTTATGTGGGATATGTGTTTCCCTTCCAGTTGTGTCAGAGGCTCACAGTGAGAAGTGGGATTTGACCTTAATAACAATGTTATTTCCACACTGTGAGTGAAACAATCCCCTATGTTTCCTCTTATGTGAGAGAACAAAAAGCCACAGATGGAGATAGTCGGGGTTGGGGCAAAGAAGGGTCGCTGAAGCTGTACCATGGTTTCCCACTCTCTCCCCACACTTCAGTGACACCCTTTGGGGGTGCTCTGTGGTTACCGTGCTCTGTGGCTGAGGCCTGGGACTGGTTAACCCCAAGAGAATTCCTGGCTGTTAGCATTAATTTATGGGTTATACCACTCAACACAAATACCAGCCCCACTCCTGAGGGAAGGTTTGGGTGGGAGCAGCCAGAAGGGAGGCAATGGCAGAACAGGGGCCTCGAAGCTCGGAGGAGGTAGGACTCCTGTGGATTACCCAAGAAGATCCATGGAGTTTGCCACTCACCCCCTGTCAGTCCCAATGTGCAGGAAAGTGTGGACCCCCACATTCCTATGGAGCAATCAGGTGGAATCTCTGACTCCAAACACTCACTTGCCTGTCTGCTGCAAGGGAATAAGGAATACACAATTTAGTGGACAATCAAGCCTTGAAGAAATGTGTATTGCACACACACACACACACCTTACAGTCCTTATTGACACAAACCCCTCCTTGAAGTAAAGACACATAAAATCCACACATCTGTTTATATTAACTGTGTAATACTGGGTGTGTAGGTGTGTGATAGTCCGGGTGTGTAAATTGGGTTGGGGAGATATTTTAATGTTTTTCTATTACTGGAGCGTTGTATCTCTGTGGTAGGTATTGTTCATGTGTCTAGACCAATGGAAGATGTCAATTAAAATTAATCCGGAATAGTCACACTTTACACGTTCCACGTGGTACAAAAAACAAGATCACCTCTCAGGATTTTAAGTATCAGGGGGTAGCCGTGTTAGTCTGTATCTACAAAAACAACAAGGAGTCTGGTGGCACCTTAAAGACTAACCGATTTATTTGGGCATAAGCTTTCGTGGGTAAAAACCTCACTTCTTCGGATGCATGGAGTGAAAGTTACAGATGCCGGCATTATATACTGACACATGGAGCGCAGGGAGCCTTTACTGAAAGGGCGCCCAGGAAAGGCGGTTTATGAGAAAGAGCCAAGAGACCCTTTTTGCGATCTGCAATAAGACAAAAGTGAGCCCAATTCGACGGCGTGAGTCCATTGAAGTCGCTGGAGTTACACTTCGGAGTAATTTGACCCAATATGTCTTCAGCACAAGGGCGGAAGCTTTGATGTACAGATTAAGGTGTAATTATTTCTCCCGGCTTCTGGACCAGCAAGTGAGGGAAAGCTCTGGGATCTAGCTAGGAGTGAATCACCTACATCCCACCAGCGTCTTCTCCCAACACAGAGAACTTCAGGCTACCAAAAGCCGCAGCCGGTTAATCAAGTGGCCCATTAATCAGTGTGCTGCGTTATCCCGCAGTGACAGGGGGAAATGTACCATTGTCGGCATAAAGCCAGCGAAGAAATGCCCAGATGGGTGGGAGGGGCACAGATTTCTACCTTGCTGGATAGTCACGCAAAGGCAAGGGGAGATTGTTATTCGACACGCCCCAGACAGACCCCGGCGGGAAATCGCGTGTGAATGACACGAGACTCGAACATGGAGCGACTCCAAGAGATCCTGGTTAGTGCTCTCCTGCAGTGTGTGTGTTGTACATGGCAGGCACACAGAGAGCTACGTGCGTGTACAACTGTGAAGGGAGAGCCAGTGTGTGTCTCCGGGCCGTGTGCTACTGGTGTGCGCCCACCTCTCTTCCTGCTGGCGACGTTAGGAACTGGCTTAGCCGATCCGCTTCGCTTCGCTTCCTTTAAGTTCTTTCCCCTCCGCACGTCGAGTAAGTAGGAGGCGGGAGGGACGCTGCTCCGCTGCTTCCTCTCCCGGCTCTGGGACCAGCGAGCCGAGTTTCCCGGGGTGCGTGCGGATGAGTCATCAAAAGGGAAAAGCGCGATCCACCTTCATTTTCCAGCCCCGAAAGGAAACGCTGCTTCCCGTATTATACAAAACTGGTGCCAACAAGACGGACCCAGGAGTCTATTGTCCTTTTAACAAAGCCACGGTGGAGAAAGACGCCTGAGAAAACAGACTTTTGCAACAGCGAGGCGCTTTTGATCTTTGGGGGGGAAAGTGCAGGTGGTGCGTCCTAGGGGATTGGGGAACACCCCTTCACTGGGAGAAGGGACGTTCACACACACACACACACACACCCCTTCATTGGGAGAAGGGAGGTTCACACACGCACACCTCTCCCTTCTGCACGCAGGGGGCTGTCGGCGTGCTGGAAAGCGGCGACACAAACAGCTTTCTCGCCCAGTCTTTTCCCTACGAAGCCAGCGCTGGGAACGCTTCCGTTGTGTGCGACCCAGCACAAAGGCGTCCAGGCGCCTCTTCCTGCCCCGCGTGCCGGGCGTGCGAAGAAAGCCTTGATCGCTGGATAGAAAGCAGGCGGGACATGTCCCTCTCTTGGGCTCGTGATGATTCGTTCGTGGCTGATGCCCTGGGCGCGAGAGAGTCACTTCCGACGGGGACTTATCTCCCAGGGCTGCGGGGTAGCGAGAGGCTCCCTTATCTGTCTGTCATCGCAACAGTCCCCATCACAGGACTCCCACCAACGCGATTCCTCTTAGCCACCTCTTGCTACATGGAAACTAAACTGGGGGAATAGCCACGGGGCCTGTTACTCCACTGATACAACGGGAAATTGCACCCACGCGAAATCTGCCCCTTGCATGTTTTGACTCCTTTAATAAGGGGAGCCTGTCCGCTACTTTTTCACAAATGCGGCGGTTGCTTATCTGGGGAGTGGGGGAGGGGGGCAATTGACCAGAAATGGAGCCTTTGCCCCAGCTCGGAAAAAGCACTAAAGCAGAGACCCATAACCCGTTCCCAGCGGGCGCGCAGCACAAGTCCCGCCTGTGCGGATGGGCCCGGGATTAGCGCTTGAGTTGGGGATGGTGCCGCAGGATGCACAGCCCCGGGAGCACACGCGAGCCGCAGACGTTTCTGAGCAGGAAGAGAGAAGTAACATCTCAAGAAGAGCCGCGGGGTTGCCAAAGGCAGCTTGGGGAACACTCCTTCCTGTCAGGGGCTTAAAAAACAAACAAACAAACACACGTACAAGCCCCCAACCCCACCATTCACAAAAGCAGAACCACATTCTGACTTTACCCCCCTCATATACAGATCAAGTTAGACCAAACAACTGCAACGAATGCAAAAGAAGGCAGGGCTGAAAATCTTGGCTGTTTTTTCTTCTTTTCATTTATTGTTACAGTTTTCTGTTGTTATCCACAAAGATTCCTAGTAAGAGCAAAGTCCTCCCTGCTTATTGGGACAAAACTCCCATTACAGGATCAGGTCCTTGAATAATTTAGACTATTTGGTCTCCTTTTTTCAATTGCCTCTCTCCCCCAGACTTATCTAGTGACTACAGGATATTAGAGAGACAAGGTGGGGTGAGTTAATATCTTTATTGGACCAACTTTGGTTGCTGAGAGACAAGCTTTCCAGCCACACAGAGCTCTTCCAACTTTCCCACCCCTGAAGAAGAGCTCTATGGGGCTGACACCTTATGGCTCTCACCCATGGAAGATGGTCTAATAAAAGATATTACCTCACCCACTTTGTCTCTCTAATGTCCTGACACCAACAGGGCTACACTACACTGCATCTAGGATTTCAGTTGTTTTTACTGACTCTGATAATCCCTAGTAGACAATTGGCACTTAGGAGAAAATGCAGATAGTTTTTGAAAATGTGCATGCCTGAAATAAAAAAGGAAACATGATGTTCCTCTTTTACACCCTTAAAGAGAACTGACAATAGCTGGTTTGCCGGAAATCCTTGGGGATCATTGAAAACATATAAGAAGGACCCCGATCAGGTTTTAGTGTAAAAACAATTGGATTCCCTAAGTAAGAACAGAAAATTGTTTTTTTCTGAAGTCCTGTACACAGCAACAAAGAGTCCTATGGCACCTTATAGACGAACAGATGTATTGGAGCATAAGCTTTCGTGGGTGAATACCCACTTCGTCAGACGCATGTAAGGAAAATATCCATTACATGCGTCTGACGAAGTGGGTATTCACCCACGAAAGCTTATGCTCCAATACATCTGTTAGTCTATAACATGCCACAGGACTCTTTGTTGCTTTTTACAGATCCAGACTAACACGGCTACCCCTCTGACACTGTGCACAACAGTAAGCCGTGACCATTTTCTGTATCCTCTGCAAGGAAATAACCAGCTCCTCAGGGCTCGAGGGAGAGATACACACTCCTCCTACAGATGGATTTTTTGTACCATCTCTTGCCTCAGATCTCAATGATCCTGGTTCACTTTCCTTCTCTGCCATAGACTCCTGTGACCTTGAGCAAGTATCTGTCTGTGCCTCCTGTCCCCATGGGTAAGAGGATAAGTAAAATCATATGGTCCTTCCCTACCTCACAGGGAGGTTAGGAAAATACATACATTAACAATTCTGAGGTGCTCAGATACTATGGCCGTGGGGGCTATACCTGTGGTCTAAAATACTCACATGGTATTGCATAAGGGAGGATTTTCGTTTTTAACCTGAGGAGGTTGTGAAGGCTAGGACTATAACAATGTTTAAAAGGGGACTGGATAAATTCATGGTGGCTAAGTCCATAAATGGCTATTAGCCAGGATGGGTAAGAATGGTGTCCCTAGCCTCTGTTCGTCAGAGGATGGAGATGGATGGCAGGAGAGAGATCACTTGATCATTGCCTGTTAGGTTCACTCCCTCTAGGGCACCTGGCATTGGCCACTGTCGGTAGACAGATACTGGGCTAGATGGACCTTTGGTCTGACCCAGTACGGCCTTTCTTATGTTCTTATGTTCTTAATTATTACTATCTAATATTTGCATTAAATTAGTGCTTAGAGGCCCCAGTCAGGGATCAGGTTCCCAATGTGCTAGGCACTTCTCACAAAGAAAATGAAGAGACAGTCCTTGCCTCAAGGAGTTTACAGCTTAAGTATAGGATGGGAAACTAAGCTGGATACAACACGGAGATGGGAGGAGCACAGGTAACAGTGAGACTGTTGTGATAAGTGTAAGAAGCAGCAGTCATTGCACACAGGCAGCGTGATCGTTGTGAAGGGTTTTGGAGGCCTGCTGGCCTGAGTTTCAATGTTAAGCTCTTAAATATGAGGATTTCCCCCCTAGCTTTTATTAAAGGCTGATCACCAATGTTAGACACATGATCTGGAACATAACCACTATCATCACAACACTAAGTCAAAAAACTAACACAGTGGACTGTGACTCATGGTGCAGCTCACATGGTGATGGATAACCAGCCCCTCCAGGCTTCCAGTTGCTTCTACAGCTGTCCAGGTTCTTTATGGGGGAAAAAATTCCAGTTGTAAAAAGTATCTGAAAACAAGGAGGATTAGCCCCTAGTAGCCACTGCTTTATGGACTCCATCCCACTGCCACTGAAGCCAATGGGATTCTTTCCATTGACTTCAACAGGAGATAGATGAGGCCATTTGAAAGAGGAGAGGAAACAGGAGCCACCACTGGAAGAGTTAAAAATAGCTAAATGCTTTCCTATCACTTTTCCATGTAAGCTCTTGCTGAAGTTGCCACAGGGATGCTGTGTGATCATGAAGCAGAAGGAAGGTGTCCAGGCAATAATCTCTCTCTCTCTCATGAGGTAGCCCATGCTATGGAAAAGCCTGAGAATCCCTGCTTTAGACAACCCTATGTTACAAATCCAGTTAGGGAGAATCTTGTCAAGTGCAGCAACAAGGGAAATTGAGGCACAGAGTGGTGCAGTGAATTCCCCAAGTTCACATAGCAGGTCAGTGGCCGAGCCAGAAATAGAACCCTGATCCCACTGGGCCATGCTGCCTCCCTACGTAGGCTTATAAAATTGAGAAACTGGCCACTTTGTGGTTATTTAAGATCTGTCATTTTTAAAACAGTAAATGTAAGGAAAATGCAGCTTGAAAGATGATTCTGGTTTTACTTTTGTTTTTCTGCACATCACAGAAACTTGGGACGTGACAGCAAAAGTTAGCAGAGAACAGGACAAAAAATTAACTATTCTTCTTCCTTATCCTTGCCCCTCCCTTCCACCATGAGCTGTTGCTCAACCTGCCAAAGAGAAAAACCAGTGCTTTCTCCAGAAAAAGGAGAAGAGAATATTGCCTGGTTTTATTGTGCAAAATATGTAACTATTTCTGGAGACAAAACCACCATAGATGTAACTGAGAGGAAAAGGAAAATTCTTGCAATTGTCTATTCACCTATGAATGAAAAGAAAGTTAAAAGTGTAATTAATAATGCATTCACTTTGCACTTATAGTGCATCCTCCATTTGAGGATCTCAAAATACTTAAGATAATCTATTAATGTAAGACCTCCAATGGCCCTCCGTGGGGGGTGTCCTTATTCCCATTTTCTGAATCTGAATCCTTCCTACACTGCGAGATGTTGTTTGAGGCATAAACAAGGCTCTGCCATCCCCATCTGTCCTGGGCTGCTCTTTGCATGTCCTCAATCTTGCTAAGTCCCATAAATGTTCCTTCTCTGTGTGCTGTTTGATGGAGGGATTTTCTCAGTCAGCTCCTTTTCTATGTTCCTCTAGCTACACAATAGCATGCCTGCCGTGTGTCCCAGATAGAGTGTCATTCTTAACATGTGTCCCAAATATTCCCATCTTCTTTTCTGGATAACTCTAGGCATGAGGGGTTATTGAATTCTGATGAATCTCAGCATTGGTTATGAATTCATTGCATTTCATAACTAGTATTTTCCTGAGGCATTTGCTTGTAAAGGCATTTAGACAGTTTGTACCTTTGGTGGATTTCCACTTTTCTCATCCATCTCTTCAGAAATAACATTTGAGTTGAAGATTTGAAGTCTGGTCTGTAAGTTGTAGAAATCTTGGTTAAACTGATAAATGCAGCTGCCCCCTTCCCAATTTGTGACTGTAGCGATGCACGACTCACCCCTGCGGCACCTCCTGCTGGTGACTTCCGGGAATTAGCTCGTTCCAGCTCCGGAGCGCCCTCTGCAGGCCAGTGATCCACCTGTCCTCTGGCCTCCGTGTCCCTCCCGGGACCCTGGTGCCCTTTTACCTGGGGTGCTGCCCCCTAGCAGTAACCCCTCAGTCTTAGGGTCTCCCCTCCCTGGGGAACCCCCATCCACTATCCCCACCTCGCCTCAGTATAAGGCTACTGTCAGTCATCGTCTAGCCCCACGCCCTGGGGCAGACTGCAGTATCTGCCTACTCATCACTGGCAAGGTTGGGTTCGGACCTGCTGCCTTTTTGTGCTGCTACAAAAGCTAGTGACTCTGGGAGATGTGCAGGTCATAGTGGATGGCTTTGCTGCAATGGGATTCCCTAACTGTGGTGGGGCGATAGATGGAACCCACATCCCTATCTTGGCACCGGAGCACCAGGGTACCCAGTACATAAACCGCAAGGGGTACTTTTCAATGGTGCTGCAAGCACTTGTGGATCACAAGGGACGTTTCACCAACATCAACGCGGGCTGGCCGGGAAGGGTTCATGATGCTCGCGTCTTCAGGAACACTACTCTGTTTAAAGGGCTGCAGCAAGGGACTTACTTCCCGGACCAGAAAATGACCGTTGGGGATGTTGAAATGCCAATAGTTATTCTTGGAGACCCAGCCCACCCCTTAATGCCATGGCTCATGAAGCCATACACAGGCAGCCTGGACAGGAGTCAGGAGCTGTTTAACTACAGGCTGAGCAAGTGCAGAATGGTGGTAGAATGTGCATTTGGACGTTTAAAAGGTCGCTGGCGATTGCTACTGACTCGCTCTGACCTCAGCCAAAGAAATCTCCCCATTGTTATTTCTGCTTGCTGTGTGCTCCACAATCTCTGTGAAAGTAAGGGGGAGACCTTTATGGCAGGGTGGGAGGCTGAGGCAAATCGCCTGGCTGCTGATTACGCGCAGCCAGACACCAGGGCAATTAGAAGAGCACACCAGGAAGCGCTGTGCATCAGAGAAGCTTTGAAAACCAGTTTCATGACTGGCCAGACTACAGTGTGAAATTTCTGTTTGTTTCTCCCTTCATGAAAACCCGCCCCCTTTATTGACTCATTCATTCTCTGTAAGGAACCCACCCTCCCCGTTCCCCCAGCTTTCTTTCAAAGGAAATAAAGTCACTATCGTTTAAAAATCATGTATTCTTTATTAAGTGATTATAAACATAGGGAGAGAACCAAGAAGGTAATCTGGGTGAGGTTTGGGAGGAGGATAGGAGGGAAGTAAAAGGCCACTGAACGAATTCAATATAATGACAGCCTTTTGGTTGGGCTGTCCACTGGGGTGGAGTGGGAGGGTGCACGGAGCCTCCCCCCCCCGCGTTCTTACACGTCTGGGTGAGGAGGATATGGAACATGGTGAGGGGGGAGGGAGGTTATACAGCGGCTGCAGCGGCACTCTGTCATCCTGCTGCCGTTCCTGAAGCTCCACCAGACGCCGGAGCATGTCCGTTTGCTCACGCAGCAGCCCCAGCGTTGCAGCCTGCCACCTCTCATCTCGAGCGTCCCTCATGACCTCACGTTCACTGGCATCTTTCCTAAATTTAGATACAGTGTCCTTCCACTCATTCAAATGAGCTCTTTCATTGCGGGTGCATTCCATTATTTCCGTGAACATGTCGTCTCGCGTCCTCTTTCTACGCCGCCTTATCTGAGATAGCCTTCGGGACGGAGGAGGGAGGCTTGAAAAATTTGCAGCTGCTGGAGGGAGGGTTGAAAAAAAGGAGAGAAGTTTTTAAAATGATACATTTTACAGAACAATGCTTATACTCTTTCATGGTGAAAAACACTATTCACATTACATAGCACATGTGATTTCAGTACAAGGTCGCATTTTCCATCTTAATATTGAGTGCCTGTGGCTTTGGTGTTAGAGATCACAGACGCAGGTCCGGGCAACAGAATTCAGCTTGCAGGCAGCCATGGTAAGCCATTGTCTTTCGGCTTCTGCGCCCTCCTTTCCCACATACCAAGCAAAGCCTGTTGACTGCTGCGGTTTTCCTGTTAACCTTCAGCAGCAGAAAACAGACTAACCCCCCCCCCCCCATCCAATTCTCTGGGATGATCGCTTTATCCCTCCCCCCACCACGTGGCAGCTATCAGGGAAGATCCCTGCAGAAACCAAACTAACCCCCCCGTCTCCCCCTCCCACCATGAATTCTCTGGGATGATCAATGTACCCCTCCCCCCACCGCGTGGCTGGTAACAGGGAAGATCCCTGCTAGCCAAACGTGAAAAGCTCAGGGCCAATTCCCCCCCCCCTGTGCTTGGCTAACTGCAGGGAAGGATTTCTTTTCAGCCACAGGCAAACAGCCCAGTAGGAACGGCCACCTCTGTCCCCTTAATTAAGTTCCCATATTTCAACCAGGTTACCATGAGCGATATCACTCTCCTGAGGATTACACAGCAAGATAAAGAACGGATGTTGCTTGAATGCCAGCAAACACCGGGACCATACGCTGCCAGGCTTTGTCAGGCAATGATACCAGATTACTTGCTGCAAGCATGGCGTGGTCAAGTGTCCTACCATGGAGGACGGAATAAGGCTGCACTGCCCAGAAACCTTGTGGCAAGGCTTTTGGAGTACCTCCAGGAGAGCTTCATGGAGATGTCCCTGGAGGATTTCCGCTCCATCCCCAGACACGTTAACAGACTTTTCCAGTAGCTGTACTGGCCGCGAATGCATCCCAAGTCCTCAGGGCAAAGTAATCATTAAAAAACGCTAGCTTTTAAAACAAGTTTTATATTTTAAAGGGTAAACTCACCTGAGGTCCCTTCCATGGGGTCATGGTCTTGGATACTGGCTTGGGAGGGTTGGGAGGGTACTTCAGTCAGGCTGAGAAAAAGATCCTGGCTGTTGGGGAGAACGGAGTGCTGGGTGCTCTCTGCAAGCTCGTCCTCCTCCTCCTCTTCCCCATCCACAGAATCCTCAGGTGTAGCTGATGAGACTATCCCCGACCCGGAATCTACGGTCACAGGTGGGGTAGTGGTGGCGGCCCCCCCTAGAATTGCATGCAGCTCGGCGTAGAAGCGGCATGTCCGCGGCTCTGACCCGGAGCGACCGTTTGCCTCCTTTGTTTTTTGATAGGCTTGTCTGAGCTCCTTGACTTTCACGCGGCACTGATCTGAGTCCCTATTGTGGCCTCTCTCCATCATGCCCTTGGAGATTTTTTCAAAAGTTTTGGCATTTCGTCTTTTCGAACGAAGTTCTACTAGCACTGAATCCTCTCCCCATATAGCGATCAGATCCAGTACCTCCCGTACGGTCCATGCTGGTGCTCTTTTTCGATTATCAGCCTGCATGGTTACCTGTGCTGATGAGCTGAGCTATCTGTGGTCACCTGTGCTCTCCACGCTGGGCAAACAGGAAATGAAATTCAAATTTTCCTGGGGCTTTTCCTGTCTACCTGGCCAGAGCATGCGAGTTCAGATTGCTGTCCAGAGCGGTCACAATGGTGCACTCTGGGACAGCTCGCGGAGGCCAATACCATCGAATTGCGGCCACACTAACCCTAATTCGAAATGACAAAATTGATTTTGGCGCTACTCCGCTCGTCGGGGTGGAGTACAGAAATCGATTTTAAGAGCCCTTTATTTCGAAATAAATGGCTCCGTTGTGTGGACGGGTGCAGGGTTAATTCGATTTAACGCTGCTAAATCCGAATTAAAGTCATAGTGTAGACCAGGCCTTTGATACAAACTGAAGCTCTGAACAAAGGACTGAATGATCCATCCAAGCTGTGGATGTTCTCCAGAGACTTGACTTAAGCCAGCAGTTTATTCCATCACTGCTACAAGCCTGAACGAAGAACTTTGCCATTACTGTATGTAATTGATTCCTTTAACCAATTTTAACTCTCACCTTTCTTTCTTTCTTTCGTTTTATGAATAAACCTTTATATTTTAGATACTAAAGGATTGGCACCAGAGTGATTTTTGGGTAAGATCTAAGTTATATATTGACCTGGGTGTGTGGCTGGTCCTTTGGGATCAGAAGAACCTATTATTTGATGAGACTGGTTGTAAAGAACCACTCATCTCTGAATCCAGTGGTTTTGGTGGTGATATAAGAACTGGAATGCCTGAGGAAACTGCCTTTATGTTTTCTTGTTTGCCAGTGTGGTGAAACAGGAGTCTACTTTTGTGGCTGGTTTGGTATATCTTATAAAAGAATAACCACCAGTTTTGGGTTGTGTTTGCTCTATTTCTGAGCAGTTTGTCCTGAATTTGGCATCCTCAGTTGTGACCCACTAAGGCATGGTTACACTGCTAAAGAATGTTAATTGACTCATCTCTTGTATTCCTTTGCCTGCTAAAGCAATTCTAAGTTGGCAGTTTCTGGGGTACTAATTAGATCTGTGTTTTCATAGCTGTTTGTTAACCCTGTCTTTTTTGCAATACTGGACGGTCTTTTGGGTCTTTACTTGCATACTGGTTAAGCTGTCACTTAGAGCTATGTTCATCAGCAACATCCAGAGCTTCTAGTGTACTATTGTTGAATTGTGCAATGCCTGTATTGTATCTGTCCACACTTTTTCGTGTAATGAAGTGAATGGCAATGTCAAACAAGAGAGGTGACAGAATGCATTCTTGTTTGATACCAGTGTCTATACTGAACTAGCCGCTCAAGTCTGTGTTTACTTTAACTGTGCAAGCTGCACCCAGATACAAAGTCTCAATGATGTGAATTATTTTTGTTGGCGTACCATGACACTTCAAGAGATTTCAGAGTGAATCACAATAGAGGCTGTCAAATGTTTACTTAAAATCTGTGACGTTTATGATGAGTGTTTTTTGGCATTCAATGCTCTCTTCAATGATTATTCTTCCTGTGAAAATCTGGCTGCCATGATCTTCCAGGTCAAAATCCAGCCTGCTCTTCACTTAGCTTTGCCTCAAATGCTTCCTTTATTCTGCTTAAAATGGTGCTGCAGAAGACTTTGTCCATCACTGAAAGCAGTGTAACAGCTTGCCAGTTGCTGCAGTGACCTAGGTCACCTTTCTTTAGGTATCTTGACTATAATGCCATTTTCCCATTGTTCTTAAGGCTGTTCCTGGTCCCACACATTGAAGGGTTCAATAATAGCTAGAGACATAAAGGGTAACAAGAAAACATTCTAGAAATACATTAGAAGCAAGAGGGAAACCAAAGAAAGGATAGTCCTGTTACTTAACGGGGGGGAAGACAATAACAGAAAATGTGGAAATGGCAGAAGTGCTAAATGACTTTTTGTTTCAGTTTTGACCAGACAGGTTAGTAGCAATTAGACATCTAACATAGTGAACATGAGGCAGGATCTGAAGCTAAAACAGGGAAAGAACATGTTAAAAATTACTTAGACAAGTTAGATGTCTTCAAGTCGGCAGCACTGATGAAATACATCCTAGAATTCTCAAGGAGCTGAGGAGATATGAGCCATTAGCGATTATCTTTGAAAAGTCATGGAAGATAGGAGAGATTCCAGAGGACTGGAAGAGGGCAATATAGTGCCAATCTGTAAAAGAGAGAATAAGGACAACCTGCGGAATTATAAACCAGTCATCTTAACTTCAATACCCGGAAAGATAATGGAGCAAAGAATCAAGTAATCAATTTGCAAACACCTAGAAGATAATAAGGCGATAATTAACAGTCAGCATGGATTTGTCAAGAAAAAAACTGTGTCAAACCAACCTAATAGTTTTCTTTGACAGGGTAACAAGCCTTGTGGATAGGGGGAAAGCAGTAGATGTGATATATCTTGACTTTAGTAAGGCTTTTGATACTGTCTCGCATGACCTCCTCATAAACAAAACCAGGGAAATACAGCCTAGATAGAGCTATTATAAGGTGGATGCATAACTGTTGAAAAACCATTCCCTGACGGTGGTTATCAGTGGTTCACAGTAAAGCTGGAAGGACATATCGAGTGGGGTCCTGCAGGGATCAGTCCTGCATCCGGTTCTGTTCAATACAGGGCGTTGGAACAGCAGTCCAATGGCCCTCCCACTTTTGAAAGAGGATGGGCTGGCCCCCGTCCCTCCTCTTCCCCCTGAGGCCCCACCCCCAGGCCAGGCCGGAAGCTGGAGCCTGGCCAGGGGAGCCCGGGCAGCTGTGGCAAACTGCGGACCTTCCACCTGCCCAGGGTGGGGGGGCCTGAGAGAAGCCCCTGCCCCATGTACCCTCCCCTCCAGACCTCCCACCCAGGGCAGATGAAGGGTCCATGGCTCCCCACAGCTGCCTGGGCGGCTCTTACTATAGCACGGCTGTGGCACTTCAGCCCCCGAGGCCCCACCCCCAGGCCAGGCCGGGAGCCGGGTTGGGGTAAGAGCCATGCGGGCAGCTGTGGGAAGCCATGGACCCTCCCATCTGCCCTGGGAAGGAGGCCCGGGTGGCAGGGACATGGGCCAGGGGCTGTTCTTGAGCCCCTTCACCCTGGGCAAGTGGAGGGGCCTGGGCTTCCTGGCCCGGCTCCAGCTTCCGGCTTGGCTAAGGGGGCAGAGCCTCAGAGGATAGAGGAGAAGGGTTGGAGCCACGGATGGGCAGGGCCTTTTGTCCCCTCCCACTTTTAGGAAGAATCCATCGCCCCTGGTTCAATATTTTCATCACTGATTTAGATAATGGCATAGAGATGATACCAATTTGGGAGGGGTTGCAAGTGTTTTGGAGGACAGGATTAAAATTCAAAATTATCTGGACAAACTGGATAAATGGTCTGAAATAAATAGAATGAAAGTCAATAAGAACCAATGCAAAGTACTCCACTTCAGAAGGAATAATCTGTTGCACACATACAAAATGGGAAATGACTGCCTAGGGAGGAGTACTGCAGAAAGAATCTGGGGGTCATAGTAGATCACAAGCTAAATATGAGTCAACAGTGTAATTCTGTTGCCAAGAAAAAAAACCAAACATCATTCTGAGATGTATTAGCAGGAGTGTTGTAAGCAAGACATGAGAAGTAATTTTTCTGCTCTACTCTGCACTGATAAGACCTCAACTGGAGTGTTGTGTCCAGTTTTGGATGCCACATTTCAGGAAAGATGTGGACAGAATGAAGAAAGTCAAGATGAGAGCAACAAAAATGATTAAAGGTCTAGAAAATATGACCTATGAGTAAAGATACGATTCTGTCACGGATTCCATGACTTTCTAGGACTTCTGGGGCAGAGCTGGAGCAGCTTCTCGGCCAGAGCAGAGGATGCTGGAATAGCTGACCAGTGGCCAGCCCCAGGGCTATGAGCAGCGGCTACCAGAACAGCTACGAGGAAAGATTTTTTAAAAAACCTTGGGTTTGTATAGTCTGGAGAAGAGAAGATTGAGGGGGGACATGATAACAGTTTTCAAGGACATAAAAAGTTGTTACAAGGAGGAGGGTGAAAATAATTGTTCTCCTTAACTTCTGAGGATAGGACAAGAATCAATGGGCTTAAATTGCAGCAAGGACGGTTTAGGTTGGACATTAGGAAAAACTTCCTAACTGTCATGGTGGTTAAGCACTGGAATAAATTGCCTAGGGAGGTTGTGGAATCTCCATCATTGGAGGTTTTTAAGAACCGGTTAGACAAACACCTGTCAGGAATGGTCTAGTGTTATTATGTAATCCTGCCTTGAGTGCAGGGGATTGTACTAGATGACCTCTCGAGGTCCCTTCAAGTCCCATGATTCTATGATTTTAACTCTATTATCATAAGCTTTCACCATGTCTCCAGTGACTTGATCTTCACCTGCAGCATTCCCAGATTTTAACTTTTTGTTGTTGTATGTTTCTCTTTGTTTGTGATGTGAGATATTATGATGTCTAGTTCTGGATGTTTAATTTCTTTGTCAAAGTCCATAGTTCCTTGGGGTGTTGGTCTGTTTAGCACCGCTTCAAAATGCTCTGCCCGTCACTCTCTTTGTTCTTTTTCTCTTATTAGGCTCTGTGGTGGGAAGTCGACCCCACACAGGATAAGAAGGGGCTAAAGTGGCCAGGTAGGCCAATTAACTGCCCAGGCTGCACCTGGAAGATGAGGGAGTTGATTAAATGAGGCTCAGCCTATAAAGCCCAGGAGCTGAGAGCAGAGGCAGCTGCTGCGAAAGGGCAGTTACTCCCTGGGAAGCAGAAGGAGTGTTTGGGGGCTGCAGGGAGGTAGTCTGCAGTTAGTCCCTGGAAAGAGGGAGGAGGGAGTTGGTTTGGAGCCGGTACCCCCAGAGAAGGGGGGAACCTTGAAGTGTAGGAAGCAGTCCAGAGAAGGAGCAGTGAGGTCTGAGAGGGAAGAGCCCAGAACTGCTGAGCTGGACTGAAACCTGGAGTAGAGGGCAGGCCCAGGTTCCCCTACTGGCCACTGGGGAAGTGGCACCATCAGGGCAGCACAAGAAAAGACTGCCTGGGATTGTTTGCATAGAAGGACTTTGGGTAACCCGGGAAGGGGGAAACAAGGATGGTGACCTGGCCAGAGGGATGAGTCATGAAAAGGATACCGCAGTTCCTGGAGTGAGGCGGGTCCGCAGGGCAAGAGGATGATGGAGGGTGCAACGACTGGCAGAGCTAATCTCCAGGGTGGCCAGCAGGAGACACCACTGCAGTGAGTGGACCCCTGACCCCTGACAGTATCTTTCTTTGTTTATCCTGAACAGCCCCTCAAGTTGGTGTGAACTTGCCAGTCTGAACCTGGTTGAGTTGATAAAGTTATTTACTATCACCTCTTTCAGCAGCTGCTTCAGCTTCTTTAGCAATGTTATCCATGTATTTACCCTTTTCTCTTCTCACGCTGCTTTTTACTGCTTCATCCTTTATTTTATACAGGTGGTTTTGTTTTTTTGTTTTCTTGCTGCTGCTTTTTTTAGAGATGTTTTTGAGGAGTTAACGTTTGCTTTGGCTTGTTTCCTTTCTTTCATACGTACCCAGACTTCAGGTTTACTTGTCTAAGTTGTCTGGAAACCAACTGTGGTTGTTACGTGGTTTCTATGATGTCAAGCAGAAAGGGCCATGACACGTTAATGTTGATTTCTTCCTATTTTATTAATGGGAAAATTGACACAGAGAGGTTAAGGGACTTGCCCAAATCACACAAGAATTCTGTGGAAGAACTGGAAATAGAACTACTCCTGGGGGGATTCTGCGGGACTGTGTGCCCACAGAAAACGCCCCCACCTCCACATTCCTGTGTTTCCCTGCTGACAACACAGGTTTTTTGGGGGGGATTTCCCCCCAGAGGTGAGGCATGGACGCCCCGCTGAGCCCCAAACACCATTACCTGGATCCCCTGCACAGTCCCATTGCCCCTGCATCCAGAACCCCCCAATGAGCCCCTGTGCATCCCGATATCCCACTGAGCCGCCCGTACCCAGATTGCCCCACACAGAAACCTCTCACCCCACACCTGGGTCCCCCCACACTAAGCCCTTCCACACTTGGATCCTGCTGGGCTGAGCCTGCCCAGCCACACCTGGTGTGCCTGGCACAGAGGGGCAGGGACCTGGGGTATTGCTGGGGCAGGCCCAGCCCTTGCACTGTGTCAGGGTCAGGTGCAGCCTCACTGCCAAGTCCCTGTACTGGGGGAGGTGGGAGCTTCAGGGTGATCTCCCACCTCATTGCAGCCAGTGACCTGTGCGTCCCACTGCCACGCTGGAGCCACATTTATTTATTGACAAATAAAATTTGCAGAATTTTAAAATGGTGTGCACATCATTTTTAATTTTTGGTGCAGAATTTTTAATTTTTTGGCACAGAATTCCCTCAGGAGTAATAACCCATATCGCCTGTCTCTAGTCTGGTATCTTAACTATAAGGCCATCTTTTTTTGGTCCACCTTGCGGCTGTTATAATCCAAAGATATTCTGTGCTTCCCAGCTGAGTGTTCTCAGCAGGTAACTAAAAAAAAACCACAAGCCAATCAGGGAACTTGTTTGCCAGAAACAGCCCAGTCATATCTGATGGTGTGAAGTCACCCTGCATAGTCTTGCGTGGCTTTCCCATGCAATGTTATTTCTTTCATTTGGCCAGATGCACAACTCTTTTAGAATGGCACGATTTGCCTCATCATGGGTACTTTATAGATTATTCTGAAATTATTTTAAAACGCTCGTGCAAAAACTGAGCTCTTTGGTTTTAATTTCAACAATGCCAAATAGTCATAGGGCTTGGCTTTCCGGGGCCTTTATTTTTATTTCTAAATTATAATATTGAAATAAGGAACTACCAGCAATAGCTTTCCATAGAATTCTAATTCAGTCACTTTCACGTATGAATAACTAGATCTGAGGCAAGAAATAGTCACCCAGAAGTACTTTTCCAGCATTTTAAAAGTATTTCACAGTCATCCATAATCCACACAGAACCAAACTGCTATGTAATTCAAAGTTTTGTGCATCTGGCCAAATGCAAGAAAAGCTACAGAAGCCATGAAAGACCAAGCAAGGTGATTCCACAGCATCATGCCATGTATGCATGTATCCACAAATTAGTGGTGTGGACAAGGAAAGAGATGTTAGAGCTCTAGAGAAAGGGAGATACAGTCAGTGAGAATACAGAGCCCCTGAGGAAGGCATTATCTAAACTATTGCTGATATTGTCAACATTAACTTAGGTCAGAAATATGCTCATGGAATAGAATACCCCCAGCAATGCTAGGCTCGTGCGCCACTTCAGCTTCCTATCAAGATTATATATTCAAGCATATATTGAAAGACTACCAGGCCAGTGGATTGTCCAGTGTGTCAATGTGCTGCAATACCAAGGGAATCCCCACAGGGCAATACCAAGTGGCTGTCAGGGCCGGCTCCAGGCACCAGCAAACCAAGCAGGTGCACATTTTCAGGGGCGGCATTCCAGCCAGCCTCTTTTTTTTTTTTTGGCAGCAAAAGCCTAGAGCTGGCCCTGGCAGCAGCAGCACGTCCTGCATCGGGGGCACCCTGGGGCCGCTGCGGTTTGCGTCGGGGAGCAGCACCCGCACCTTATGGCTGGGCGGGCTCCAAGCGCGGGACACTCGGGCTGGGGGCCGCCCCTCAGGGCACACGGAGCCGCCTGCAGGTGCCGCAGGGCGGCCGCCCACCCAGCACCGCTGCCGGGGCTGGACAAAGCGGCCAGAGCCACCCAGGGACTGCGGCAGGGCGGCCAGGAGCAGGAGCGAGGCCATAGAGGGCGGGGCGCTGCCGTGCGGGGCCTGCGTCCCGCTCTCCAGGGCTCCGCTCCCTATGGGGCTGCCCTGCCCCAGCTCCTCAGCCCACTGCCGGGTCGGTCCCCCAGCTCTGTCCTCCCCGGTCCTGGCGGCGGGAGCCCCGGCTGGAGGGACCCTGGGCTGAGGCGTGGCCCGGGAGCCCTGCTGCTTACCCCAACCCTGCCAGCGCTGGACCGGCTGGAGGCGAGGGGGGAGCGGGGGGAGTCAGCACTGGTGGGGGGAAGCCCAGCGCTGGGGTGGCAGGTGGTGCAGGTAGGGTGGGGTGGGGGGTAGAGCCCAGAGTTGGGGTGGCAGGGGGTGGGGGTGGGGGGGAGAGCCCAGAGTTGGGTCGGCAGGGGGTGCAGGTGGGGGGGGGGAGAGCCCAGGGTTGGGGCGGCAGAGGGTGTGGGTGGGGTGGGGGGGAGAGCTCAGGGTTGGGGTGGCAGGGGGTGCGGGTGGGGGGGGGGGGAGAGCCCAGAGTTGGGGTGGCACGGGGTGCGGGGGGGGGGGAGAGCCCAGGGCTGGGGTGGGGGGCAGCCAAAAATTTTTTTGCTTGGGGCAGCAAAAAACCTAGAGCCGGCCCTGGTGGCTGTGTAGGTATAACCGTGCCTCAGTGGGTCACAACTGAGGATGCCAAATTCAGGACAAACTGCTGAGAAATAGGGTAGATACACCTCAAAACTGGTGGCTAATTCCCCATAGGATATACCAAACTAGCAACAAAAGTAAACTTCTGTTTTACCACACTGGCTAACAAGAAGTCATAAAAGCAGTTTCCTTAGACATTCCAGTTCTTATATCACCACCAAAAACACTGGATTTAGAGATGAGTGGTTCTGTAAAACCAATCTCTTGAAGTAAAAGGTTCTTCTGATCCCAAAGGACCAGCCACACACCCAGGTCACTATATAACTCAGATTTTACCCAAAAATCATGCTGATGCCAATCCTTCAGTTTCTAAAATATAAAGGTTTATTTATAAAAAGAAAAAGAAAGAAAGAAAGGTGAGTTAAACTTGGTTAAAGGAATTAAATACATACACTAATTGCAAAATTCTTAGTTCAGGCTTGTAGCAGCGATGAAATAAACTGCTGACTTAAGTCAACTTTCTGGCTGCTCCAAATCATTGGAAGGACCTCAGTCCATTGGCTAGAATGGTCCCATTAGTAAAAGTCCATAGTCCAGAGGTTTGAGCACGAAAGAGGCAAAATGGAGGAGTTTCCAGGGCCTTTTATATCTTCTACCATGTGGAAGGAATTCCATTATTCTTACTATGGAAAAGTACAGTAACAAGATGGTGGTTGGAGTCACATGGACAAGTAACGTGTCCATGCATTTTGCCTAGTCATTTCAGGAAACCATTACCTATACTTCAGATGGAACGTTTGCAGGACAGTCCATTCAGTGTAGATGGGCGTCTCCCATGATCCATTGTTAAGTGTTTCTTGATTAGCCACTTAATTTGAATAGTCCGGTCAAGATGTGCTGGTTAACTATCTTGTGGACATTACCCCAAGAGCAAATATTTGAAATTCAGGAACAGAGCCAATACTCATAACTTCAAATACAAAAATGGTACATGCATACAGATAGCATAATCATAACTGGCAAATCATAACCTTTTCATAGACACCTCACTTGACAACCTTTGTTGCAAATATATAACAGTGGTTGCAACAATGATCTATATAGTCATATTTTAATCGGATAACGTCACAGTAGGGAGGGAAGGAAGGGGTCATGTTACCTGCTCCTCTAGCCTTACAGGCTGGGCCAGTGTGATCAGAATAGCATGTTCAAACCATCACAGTGCCGATTGGTGATTCAGGAAAGAAGGTCCATTTGTCATTTGTGCATTGAGACAAGTGCATTATTCCTATGGAAATTCTGCACCACTGCGCAATGCAGAATTTCTGCAGAAAATAATGTGTACGCAGAATTTCCCATTTCCCCCCACAGAAATGGGCTGCAGAGCTTCTGGCTGCCACTAGGGGCTGCTGGACCTGGCAGAGCCCAGCTTGCAAATAGAAGACACTGCTGGGGGGGGAGGAGCAGGGAGCCGGAGTGTTCCTGGCAGTTGCACTTCTCAAAACCTCAACAAAACTCAACCTCTCACAAAACTGGGTGACTGAGCAACAAAATGGTACATAAAATTCAATGTTGATAAATGCTAAGTAATGCACATTGGAAAACATAATCCCAACTATACATATAAAATGATGGGGTCTAAATTAGCTATCTTTAAGAAAGGGATAGATATAAGACAAAATATAATATTGCCTCTATAAATCCATGGTACACCCACATCTTGAATACTGCGTGCAGATGTGGTTGCCCCATCTCAAAAAAGATATATTGGAATTGGAAAAGGTTCAGAAAAGGGCAACAAAAATGATTAGGGATATAGAATGGCTGCCATATGAGGAGAGATTAATAAGATTGGGACTTTTCAGCTTGGAAAAGAGATGACTAAGGGGGATATGATAAGAGGTCTATAAAATCATGTCTGCTGTGCTAAAGGTAAATAAGTTCTATTTACTCCTTCTTATAACACAAGAACTAGGGGTCACCAAATGAAATTAATAGGCAGCAGGTTTAAAACAAACAAAAGGAAGTATTTCTTCATGCAACGCACAATCAACCTGTGGAACTCTTTGCCAGAGGATGTTGTGAAGGCCAAGACTATAACAGGGTTCAAAAAGGAACTAGATAAATTCATGGAGGATAGATCCATCAATGGCTAGTAACAAGAATGGGCAGGGATGGTGTCTCTAGCCTCTGTTTTCCAGAAGCTGGGAATGGGCGACAGGGGATGGATCACTTGATGATTACCTGTTCTGTTCATTCCCTCTGGGGCACCTGGCATTGGCCACTGTTGGAAGACAGGATGCTGGGCTAGATGGACCTTTGGTCTGACCCACTATGGATGGTCTTATGTTCTTAACACACCCTGAAGGAAGGAGGCGGTGTGCAAGAAATTCCATACAAGCTCGGGAGCCAGTATCAGGCTGTTTCTCCCTCTGGATCTCTGGGGGGGGGGGGGTACATAGGGTGACCAGATGACAAGAACAAAATATCGGGACACATTGGGGGGAGGGGGGTGGAGAGCAAAAAAAAAAAAAGGCGTAGTGCCGCCACCGAAGCAAAAAAAAAAATGGAGTGCAAAATATCGGGACAAATGGCATCCGGACCATACATCAGTTGGGACGTGGGACAAACAACTAAATATCGGGACAGTCCCGATTTTATCTGGACGTTTGGTCACCATAGAGGGTACGGGGTGTGGGTGTCTGGGCTGTGGGGAGGCGGTCCACAGCTGGGCTCTGGGAGGGAGGGGTGCAGGTGTCTGGGCTGGGGGGGTGCACCACAGCTAGGCTCTGGGAGGGTGAAGGGGGCAATGAAACAGGAACTAGGTTGTTGTAGGGGTTTCTTTAACTCTCTGCTCCTGGGGAAAATTGTGTGTGCGTGTGTGTGTATTGTTACATACATACTTGCTGACAGGTATTTTGAAATAAATTACCAAAATAACTGAAACTAGCATGATTATATAGTGTTATTTTGACAAATAAAATATGCAGAATTTTAAAATATTGTGCGCAGAATTTTTTGGCACAGAATTCCCCCAGGAGTAATTACTGTGATAGAACTTGCAGGCAACAAAGCCCTTGAGTTTCTCACACATGGAAGGACAGGAAGAAGTCTGAATTCACATCAACATCATCCACTGCCTCTTGCAGGAGGACGCTGAACAGAGAGCCTGAATCCACAGAGCCCTGTTTTAGCACCATGTCCAGACACATGAGAGAAATAAGTGAGGTCTCTATCCCATCCTTCAAACTCCCCAGTTGCAGTTAAAGATTTAACAAAACCTCAAACATTTATCAAGCCAATAACAGACAAGCGGCCAGGCCATGGACTTTCTGGACCCAATCCATTTATGGTGACCAGCCAGGAAATCATGTATCAGCTGACATACTTCAGGATGGTGCTCCAAGAATACAAACAGCTGATACATTGCTGTAAAATGTCAACATGGCCAGTGAACTTCAGTGCCCAGCATATATTTTATATACCATTAGGACCAAGATTTTCAAGACTGACTAGTAATATTGGATGCCTCAATTTTTGAGTGCCCCACCTGGGACACCTTAAATGGGTCTGATTTTCAGAAAGTGATGAGCACCCAACCTCTGCAAGTCAGGCCTTTCTTAAGGTGTGTCAAGTTTGAGCATCCAAAAAAATGAGACACCCAAAAGAATTTTTTAAAAAGTCTGGGCCTAACTTCCCTACTGTAACACTGTAATTAACAAGTGCCCTCTTACATCATCGGAGCAAGAGCAAGGGATCTGAAACCCAGCAGTAGCAGCTGATGATGATGTCAGGAAGTAGGACCTGACTGGTGGGAGAGAGCTGCTTGAGACACTGACACACAGGGGAAGCCAAATAGATGGCAGTGCCAAGTGAAGAGGAAATTGTTGATCTGATGAGGACAAGTGCAAGAAATTAATGTCCTTGCCACCTACATTCCTAGCCACCCAAACAGTGATTAGGGAGGTGTCCTTCCCATCCCAGCTTCTGAGATCCTCAGGTACCTATTCTCTATACCTCGACTGTACTGTCTTGTGTTTAACATTGATTGTTCCCTCTACCATGACTCTAACACACTCTACATTTAAACACAAAAATTTCCCCAGGTGTCCTAGGACTTCCCATAGGGTTAATCTTGACTAAGCCTCAATCATATTAGCTCAGTCATTTTACTACCTGTGGACTAAGATCAATGTTTTGTTATAACAAACAGGATATATTAGTCTTCATGGGTTGTCCCAAATTCAGTCAGCATCCCTGTTCACCCTCCCACTGTATCCTGAACACAGAAGCCAGTATTGAGACCTCAGCTTGCCAAAAGTGCTTTGCCTGTCACTGCTCAGCTGAGTCATTTTGTGCCTGTGACTGATTTGCTGTGAACATTGTGACTGACTACTGCTGGACACCTGTGAGATTCAGGAATTCCCTTTTGCATTCATCAGTACTGTCCCTCTCTTCCAGACACAATGTGCAACTACCTCTGCATATTTTATTTGTCAAATTAACACAATATAATTATGCTGGTTTCAATTATTTACATAATTTAAACTACAATACCATGGATGGAGAATGGGAGTGAGGGGCATTGGAGGAAATCGCCAAACCCCCTTGCCTAATAGTAATGTAGCTAGGTTGGACCCTTTATTTCTAGTTATTAGTCAACAAATATATACAGCCATATGCTCAGTGTTACATGACAGGCAACTGAAGAGCAAGTTAGGGCTGGGGACTCAAACTCACAATGTATATTGGCTACTGACCATCTCCAGAAAGGTCAGTAGCAAACAGTTCATGGAGCACATTTTGATAGGAAATTTTTTCAGTCCAAAAATTTAGACCAGTTCTAATCACTAAAGTACCATAAGCATTTATAAGGCCATACTGTCCTTTACACCACTCTGACAATGTAAAGGAGCCTTAAAACTTTTACACCTGTTTTATATTCTTGGGGGAATTCACAAAGACAATGGGAACAATTCACTAAGCAGGCAGGCTGCTACATTCTGTTTTGCCTGAGGGGACACAGCCTGCCCCAGGCCTACTTCCTCAGAAACGCCCCAAAGCCCTGCCCTTCCACGCTGAGCATGCTGCAATAGCGAGAGAGACAGTGTCTCTCTCTCTCTCTCATGCATGACTGCCCAGCGCCCCGCCCCTCCCGGCAGTGATTTACATCTCTACTGGCTTCTCCGGACCTGTCTGTTCTGCTGGTGGGGAAGGGCCCGTGACCGCTCTTGCAGCTTCCCTGTCAGAAGTCATTTTTCTGCAGGGCAGCAAAGAAATCTGCGAGGGACATGAATTCTGCACACGCACAGGGACACAGAATTCTCCCAGGAGTAATTTAACAAACACAGTTACTTGGAGCTCAGCTGTGCCTGTGTGGCTTCCCCATATTCTTAAAGTTGTGTAGAGAGCAAAGACACAACATATCTGCTGGCCTGATACTGAGTCTTTTCTGACAGCTTTATATATTATATTTTTATATATTTTTGTTCCTTGCATGCCTTAGTACATCCTTTGGGACTTATTTTGTGATTGGTATGTATATGATTTGTGAATGTCCAGTACCTCTCAGGAGCACTTAGGCCAAAATGTTCATATTTTGATCCCTAAAGTTTGGCAACGAAATAAGTGTCCTGATTTTCAAAGGTACTGAGTGCTTACATCTTTCATTGAAATTAGTGGGAACTATAGGTGCTCAGCACATTTAGAAAAAAAAGGATACATATTTTGGGACCTCAATATGGATTTAGGTGCCTATCTTTAGGCATGTAAAAGTCTGAACATTTTGACTAGAACTACTTGCAGGATCAATCTCAAGAAAGAAGATGAGACAGAGGGAAATGGTGGCAGAAGGAAAAGTAGGATGAGGCCTTAGAATAAAAAGGTCAACATAGCTTATTTTTAGATCCCTGAGAATGGGGCCCGAACACAACAAAACCATTTAATCATGGACATGGGTTCCCCTCACACTATCTCTTATATTTAACCACTTCCAGACAGACATACAGACATTTTTCCTTAGGAGTTCTAAAAGAATCATGTTTGGATTCCAAAATGTGTAAGCAATCTGTTAATTTGGTTCTATATAGAGTTACATACAAAGTCCCAGACCAAAGTATTCAAGTTTCAAAGTATAGTATTATCTTATCCCACAGTATTCTTGCCAGCAAGTTAAAGAAGTATGGGCTGGATGAATGGACTATAAGGTGGATAGAAAGCTGGCTAGATCGTTGGGCTCAACGGGTAGTGATCAACTATGTCTAGTTGGCAGCCGGTTTCAAGTGGAGTGCCCCAGGGGTCGGTCCTGGGGCCGGTTTTGTTCAATATCTTCATTAATGATCTGGAGGATGGCGTGGACTGCACTCTCAGCAAGTTTGCAGATGACACTAAACTGGGAGGAGTGGTAGATACGCTGGAGGGTAGGGATAGAATACAGAGGGACCTAGACAAATCAGAGGATTGGGCCAAAAGAAATCTGATGAGGTTCAACAAGGACAAGTGCAGAGTCCTGCACTTAGGACGGAAGAATCCCATGCACTGCTACAGACTAGGGACCGAATGGCTAGGCAGCAGTTCTGCAGAAAAGGACCTAGGGGTTACAGTGGACGAGAAGCTGAATATGAGTCAACAGTGTGCCCTTGTTGCCAAGAAGGCTAACGGCATTTTGGGCTGTATAAGTAGGGGCATTGCCAGCAGATCGAGAGACGTGATCATTCCCCTCTTGTCAAGGCTGTATCCCCACTTTGAACTTTAGGGTACAAATGTAGGGGCCTGCATGAGGACTTCTAAGCTTAACTACCAGCTTAGTTCTGGTCCGCTGCCACCATTCCCTACCCTGGGAAGCTTTTAGAAACCTTTCACCAATTCCCTGGTGAATACAGATCCATACTCCTTGGATCTTAAACAAGGAGAAATTGACCCTTCCCCCCTCCTTCCTTTCACCAACTCCTGGTGAATACAGATCCAAACCCCCTTGGATCTTAAGACAAGGAGAAATCAATCAGGTTCTTAAAAAGAAGGCTTTTAATTAAAGAAAAAGGTAAAAATCATCTCTGTAAAATCAGTATGGAAAATAACTTTACAGGGTAATCAAACTTAAAGAGCTCAAAGGACCCCCCTCTGTCTTAGGTTCAAAGTATAGCAAACAAAGATAAACACTCTAGTAAAAGGTACATTTACAAGTTGAGAAAACAAAGTAAATCTAAGACACCTTGCCTGGCTTTTACTTACAATTTTGAAAATAAGAGAGACTTGTTTAGAAAGATGGGGAGAACCTGGATTGATGTCTGGTCCCTCCCAGTCCCAAGAGCGAACAACCCCTTAAAACAAAGAGCACACACAAAAGCCTTTCCCCCCGCCAAGATTTGAAAGTATCTTGTCCCCTTATTGGTCCTTTGGGTCAGGTGTCAGCCAGGTTACCCGAGCTTCTTAACCCTTTACAGGTAAAAGGATTTTGGAGTCTCTGACCAGGAGGGATTTTAGTACTGTACACAGGACAGCTGTTACCCTTCCCTTTATAGTTATGACACTTCTATTCTGCATTGGTGAGGCCTCATCTGGAGTACTGTGTCCAGTTTTGGGCCCCACACTACAAGAAGAATGTGGAAAAATTGGAAAGAGTCCAACAGAGGGCAACAAAAATGATTAGGGGGCTGGAGCACATGACTTATGAGGAGAGGCTGAGGGAACTGGGATTGTTTAGTCTGCAGAAGAGAAGAATGAGGGGGGATTTGATAGCTGCTTTCAACTACCTGAAAGGGGGTTCCAAAGAGGATGGATCTAGACTGTTCTCAGTGGTACCAGATGACAGAACAAGGAGTAATGGTCTCAAGTTGCAGTGCAGGAGGTTTAGGTTGGATATTAGGAAAAACTTTTTCACTAGGAGGGTGGTAAAGCACTGGAATGGGTTATCTAGGGAGGTGGTGGAATCTACTTCCTTAGAGGTTTTTAAGGTCAGGCTTGACAAAGGCCTGGCTGGGATGATTTAGTTGGGGATTGGTCCTGCTTTGAGCAGGGGGTTGGACTAGATGACCTCCTGAGGTCCTTCCAACCCTGATATTCTATGATTCTATGATTCTTATCAATCCCTCATAGTTTCTTTAGTTGAAAGATTTATTGCCAGGGTATACGTTAGATTATTCAAAGCAGAAGTGAAAGAGAGACTAAGTTATTTAATGCATCTCTATATGACCTAAGCAGCAGACTTAGAAACCATGAATAGCAATCTTTCACATTTTCCTTTCAGCAACAATGAGATTAGTCCAGGAAGATGGGGGTGGATGAATAACTTAAGAAAAGCTCAGTTAGGCGTTCATGAGCCATACACCAAGCTCTTTAAAAAGTGAAGTGAAATTTCATTGTTGTTTGCAGTGTTGTGACACTGCTGGTCCCAGGACATTAGAGACACAAGGTAGGTGAGGTAATCTCTTATTGCACCAGCTTCTGTTGGTGAGAGAGACAAGCTTCTGACTGTACACAGAGCTCTTCTCCAGCTCTGTGGATGCTTGAAAGCTAGTGAAATTTCAGCCAGCATTGTTGCTGAATCATATTATATGAGGCACTTCCATGGACATGGTACAAGGATAATGTCAATGGAGTACACTAAAAAAACACGCAAGCCTCCACCTCCTGCCCCCTCCCCCCTTCCCCAGAAAAAAGTTGTTTTTTTAAAATACTAAACAAAAGGGCCAAATTCTGCCCTCAGGTACATGTGCATAACTCCCATTGGATGCAATCTGACACACAAACTATCAGAACTGGGAGAGCCAGAAAATTAAACCACTTAAATTTGGTAGCTTCCAGGGTGAGGTATGGCAACCTGCCACTTTTGTGAGGTGGTGGTTTTTGTTTTTGTTTTTTTTTTAATTTAGAACTTCATCTGGCCTGAAAAATTATAGCCCAAGTTTCAGCCTGGTATAGTTTAAAAGGGCTGGATATAACCCTCTGAATTATTGAAAATGCCAACAGGACTGTCACTATGGTAGCACAGTGGAGTTTTTAGTAATAATTAGGGTTGTCAATTAATCACAGTTAACTCAAAAAAATTAATCGCAATTAAAAAAATTAATAGCGATTAATCGCACTTATAACAATAGAATACCAATTGAATTTTATTAAATATTTTTGGATGTTTTTCTACATTTTCAATATTGATTTCAATTACAACACAGAATACAAAGTGCACAGTGCTCACTTTATATTATTTTTGAAAAATGATAAACAAAAGAAATAGTATTTTTCAATTCACCTCATACAAGTATTGAAGTGCAATCTCTTTATTGTGAAAGTGAAACTTACAAATGCACTCAAAAACAAAACAGTATAAAACTTTAGCGCCTACAAGTCCACTCAGTCCTACGTCTTATTTTGCCAATCACTACGACAAACAAGTTTGTTTACATTGATGGGAGATAGCTGCCTGTTTCTTATTTACAATGTCACCTGAAAGTGAGAACAGGCGTTCGCACGGCACTTTTGTAGCTGGCGTTGCAAGGTATTTACATGCCAGATATGCTAAACATTCGTATGCCCCTTCCATGCTTCAATCACCGTTGCAGAAGACATGCTTCCATGCTGATGATGCTTGTTAAAAAAATAATGCATCAATTAAATTTGTGACTGTACTTCTTGGGTGGAGAATTGTATGTCTCCTGCTCTGTTTTACCCGCATTCTGCATATATTTCATGTTATAGCAATGTCAGATGATGACCCAGCATATGTTCGTTTTAAGAACACTTTCACAGCAGACTTGACAAAACGCAAAGAAGGTACCGATGTGAGATTTCTAAAAATAGCTACAGCACTTGACCCAAGGTTTAAGAATCTGAAGTGCCTTCCAAAATCTGAGAGGGACGAGGTGTGGAGAATGCTTTTAGAAGTCTTAAAAGAGCAACACTCTGATGTGGAAACTACAGAACCCAAACCACCAAAAAAGAAAATGAACCTTCTGCTGGTGGCATCTGACTCAGATGAAAATGAACATGCGTCAGTCCACACTGCTTTGGATCATTATCAAGCAGAACCCATAATCAGCATGGAAGCATGTCCTCTGGAATGGTGGTTGAAGCATGAAGGGACATATGAATCTGCGCATCTGGCACGTAAATATCTTGCAACACCAGCTACAACAGTGCAATGTGAACACCCTGTTCTCACTTTCAGGTGACATTATAAACAAGAAGCAGGCAGCATTATCTCCTGAAAATTGTAACCAACCTTGTTTGTCTGAGTGATTGGCTGACCAAGAAGTAGGACTGAGTGGACTTGTAGGCTCTAAAATTTTACTTTGTTTTATTTTTGAATGCAGTTTTTTTGTACATAATTCTACATTTGTAAGTTCAACTTTCATGATAAAGATATTGCACTACAGTACTTGTCTGAGGTGAATTGAAAAAAAAATTTGTTTTGTTTTTTACAGTGTAATCAAAAATAAATATAAAGTGAACACTGTATACTTTGTATTCTGTGTTGTAATTGAAATTAATATATTTGAAAATGTAGTAAAAATCCCAAAATATTTAAAATAAATGGTATTCTATTGTTGTTTAACAGCGTGCTTAATAGTGCGATTAATTTTTTTAGTCGTGCAATTATTAGTTTTTTTAATTACTTGACATCCCTAGTAATAATAGAAATATAACTAGACATATTGCTTGTGATTTCACCTTGAAAAAAAGCCACTGAGCTCTATGCACAAGTAGCAGGCCAAATACTACTGAAGTTTAGAGATTAATGTTTGCCAGTGAAAGCATGGAAACACATTTACATCTCATAAAATAAGGCTGATTAGCTGTTTAAATAATAGGAAGTGTTAGCCAAGGACACAGAAGAGACTGCAAACAATAGCTCAGACATTCACTTCAAAATTAGTATTTGTCCTTAAATAAGAGTCAACTAAAACAAATTAAAGCAATATTAAGGGTTTGCCAAGCCATCCAAGAGGGAAGGAAATGTAAAGTAAGTGATGAAAACAATAGTAATAGAAATTCAGAGTTAACTACAGTAATGCAAATGGCACTCCCAATTTATACATCTCTTAGGATATTCATGTAGGTATTGAACATACATTCAGTGATAATTTGGAAAATTCTGCAGCTCATCGTGACATATCCACATGTAGGACTCTTGCTGATATCAATGGGAACTATGTCATGAATTCAGGACCACATATGTCCCTGAGAAAGTTAGTCAGTGGAAACAATGTTTTAGTTAGAAACACTACCCTTCTCTGATCATTTTTGTCATTCCATACTCTTCTCCTTCTGATTTCTTTTCTTCCTTCTGAATTTTAGGGGTGGATGAAACCGTCACTGCATACAGCTTGTATATCATACTGGGAGTGCATTTGATTATGTGCTTTATAGTTTGGTCTTCTATAAAGCACCTTTAATCTAAGGATCTCAAACCTCAGGTCATCTTCCCTAATGGACACAGGGTCAGCAGGCTATGTTCATTCCTGATATAACTCTCAGGTCACAGCAAGCACACGTTTTAGCCCATTGCGTTTCATTTTGCCAAATCTTCATTGAGTGCAACCCTTTCCTGAAGACGCCCAGCATCTCACAGGAGTACCCAGCACCTTGCAGGATCAAGCTAGTGTTGCACTGAAAACAGTTCTCTCCTCAACTGGAATACTTGGAAAGTCTTGAGGTAAAGAGGTGGATTGCACTACGCAGTGTAAAAAGCAAGATCAAAAATGTGGTTAAAACCAAAATCCCATGAGACCTAGTATCTGCTGAATTCTTGGACTCATTATAGTCAGGATTTAGATTAGGTTGTGGCAGGGAGATGTCCCTAGTAGAATTAATGGAGGACCTCTTTATGGCTATCAATAAAAGTCAAACCTCAGCAGTGTTAATATTTGACCACTCCACAGCTTTCACACTGACAATCACAAGGACTCCAATGTAGGGAAGTACTGAAGCGTGTCCTGAAGTCCAATTGGCATCAATGGGATTTAAACACATGTTTAACTGTTTCCCAAATCAGGGCCAAGGTGCTACTGAACCAATTAGGATTACACAGCTATAAATAGCTTCAAAGATTGCTCTTCAGGTGGTCAAATGGTTAAGGTGCTGGACTGGAACTCAGGAGATCTATTTTCACTTGCAAGATTTTCCACAGACGCTCTATGTGATTTGGGGCAAGTCACAAACTCTGTGCCTCAGTCCTTCACCTGTAAAATGGCAATAAATCCACTGATATTTGAGGCACTCGGATACTATCACGATGAAAGTCCAAGGAGACAGGTAAATTGTCTGATAGATAGGAGAGGACTCAGAAAGTGGTGATGGGTAATTCCTCCTCTGCCTCAGCTGCTCTCACATACAGAGCCCCCCAAAGATCCATCCCACCCGCTTCTCTTCAATGTCTACATAACAACCCTTGGTGAAGATGTGAGGTGCTATAGGCTCCATTGTCAACAATCAACTCTACATTTCATTTTCAAAAGACACTCAAGCTGCTCTGCAGTGGCTCAAAAGCATGAGTACTAACCTCAGGGCAGACTGTGAAGAACCAGGACATAAACTCCAAAATGGCTGTGAGTTCTATACTTAGATTTCACCAACCAAATATCAAGTGTAAACTCCTCAGGCACTGTAACAGCCAGTCCTGCTGAGTACGCTGCTCCATTTTGCCACCCAGGCAAGTTTGCCTTTGTAATAGATGGTGCCTTACATCAAAAATCACAACAATGTTCAGGTTATTCCCAGTCCTAAAGTATTGTGACTGGGATGAGGGGGGTCAGAGCAGGAGTCAAGCTGAGTAAGGTACTGGGAGGTCAGAGTCAGAGGGAAAACTGAGAGTTGGTGCCAGGAGGAGGGCAGGGTCAGGTTACTGGTAGGTCAGAGTCTGAGGGTATGTCTACACTACGAAATTAGGTCGAATTAATAGAAGCCGGTTTTATAGAAATCGGTTGTATACAGCCGATTATGTGTGTCCCCACATAAAATGCTCTAAGTGCTCTACTCGGCGGACCGCGTCCACAGTACTGAGGCTAGCGTCGACTTCCGGAGCATTGCACTATGGGTAGCTATCCCACAGTTCCCGCAGTCTCCGCCGCCCATTGGAATTCTGGGTTGAGATCCCAATGCCCGAATGATGCAAAACAGTGTCGCAGGGGGTTCTGGGTACATGTCGTCAGGCCCCTCCCCCTCCGTCAGAGCAACGGCAGACAATAGATTCGCGCCTTTTTACCTGGGTTACCTGTGCAGACAACATACCACGGCAAGCATGGAGCCCGCTCAGCTCAGCTCACCGTCACCATATGTCATCTGGGTGCCAGCAGACGTGGGACTGCATTGCTGCACAGCAGCAGCAGCTAACTGCCTTTTGGCGGTAGACGGTGCAGCATGACTGGTAGCCTTCATCGGCGATCTGGGTGCTGGCAGCTGTGGGGCTGGCAGCCGTAGGGCTGCATTGCACCAGCCCCTTGCCTTTTGGCAGTAGATGGTGTATTACGACTGGTAACCGTCGTCATCGTACAGCAGTGGCTGGAACTCCGTATGTCCCCCATCCCCCCAGTCATATTCTGCTGCCTTCACAATGACGATGATGGCTATCAGTCGTAGTTACCTATTACAAGTTGGATCATCGCACATTAGCAGAGTCTTCCCTGAGCAGCAGATCGTGCAATAGGCCTGAAGGCCATCGTCATCATACAGGAAAAATGTGGCTATCAGTCTTAGTACACTAACTGCCAAGCGCCCAGTATTTGCTGCCAAGCACCCAGAAGATGCCGAGGGCTATCAGTCATGCTGCACCGTCGTCTTAAGATGTAAACAATAGATTTGTTCTGTATTCATTTGCTTCCCCCTCCCTCCGTCAAATCAACGGCCTGCTAAACCCAGGCTTTTGAGTTCAATCTTTGGGGGGGGCCATTCTGTGTGACAGTTGTTTGTGTTTCTCCCTGATGCACAGCCACCTTTGTTGATTTTAATTCCCTGTACCTGTACGCCATGTCGTCACTCGCCCCTCCCAACCTCCCTCCCTCCCTCCCCTGGTCCGTCAGATACTAGTTTCGCACCTTTTTTCAGACCAGACGACATAGCTAGCACTGGGATCATGGAGCCCGCTCAGATCACTGCGGCAATTATGAGCACTATGAACACCACGCGCATTGTCCTGGAGTATATGCAGAGCCAGCACATGCCAAAGCTAAACCAGGACCAGCCGAGGAGGCGATTGCAGCACGGCGATGAGAGTGATGAGGAAATTGACATGGACATAGACCTCTCACAAGGCACAGGCCCCAGCAATGTGGAAATCATGGTGTTACTGGGGCAGGTTCATGCCGTGGAACGCCGATTCTGGGCCCGGGAAACAAGCACAGACTGGTGGGACCGCATCGTGCTGCAGGTGTTGGACGATTCCCAGTGGCTGCGAAACTTTCGCATGCGTAAGGGCACTTTCATGGAACTTTGTGACTTGCTTTCCCCTGCCCTGAAGCGCCAGAATACCAGGATGAGAGCAGCCCTCACAGTTGAGAAGCGAGTGGCGATAGCCCTGTGGAAGCTTGCAACGCCAGACAGCTACCAGTCAGTCGGGAATCAATTTGGAGTGGGCAAATCTACTGTGGGGGCTGCTGTGATCCAAGTTGCCAGGGCAATGAAAGACCTGGTGATATCAAGGGTAGTGACTCTGGGAAACGTGCAGGCCATAGTGGATGGCTTTGCTGCAATGGGATTCCCAAACTGTGGTGGGGCCATAGACGGAACCCATATCCCTATCTTGGCACCGGAGCACCAAGCCACCGAGTACATAAACCGCAAGGGGTACTTTTCAATGCTGCTGCAAGCCCTGGTGGATCACAAGGGACGTTTCACCAACATCAACGTGGGATGGCCGGGAAAGGTACATGATGCTTGCGTCTTCAGGCACTCTGCTCTGTTTCGAAAGCTGGAGGAAGGGACTTTCTTCCCGGACCAGAAAATAACCGTTGGGGATGTTGAAATGCCTATCGTGATCCTTGGGGACCCAGCCTACCCCTTAATGCCATGGCTCATGAAGCCGTACACAGGCAGCCTGGACAGGAGTCAGGACCTGTTCAACTACAGGCTGAGCAAGTGCCGAATGGTGGTGGAATGTGCATTTGGACGTTTAAAAGCGCGCTGGCGCAGCTTACTGACTCGCTCAGACCTTAGCGAAAAGAATATCCCCATTGTTATTGCTGCTTGCTGTGCGCTCCACAATATTTATTAGAGTAAGGGGGAGACATTTATGGCGGGGTGGGAGGTTGAGGCAAATCGCCTGGCCGCTGATTACGCGCAGCCAGACACCAGGGCGGTTAGAGGAGCACAGCATGGCGCGGTGCGCATCAGAGAAGCTTTGAAAACGAGTTTTGTGACTGGCCAGGCTACGGTGTGAAACTTCTGTTTGTTTCTCCTTGATGAACCCTCTGCCCCCCCCCCCACCCGGTTCACTCTACTTCCCTGTAAGCCAACCACCCCACCTTCCCCTTCCCCCTTCGAGCACCGCTTGCAGAGGCAATAAAGTCATTGTTACTTCACATTCATGCATTCTTTATTAATTCATCACACAACTAGGGGGATAATTGCAAAGGTAGCCCGGGATGGGTGGGGGAGGAGGGAAGGAAAAGGACACTCTGCAGTTTAAAACTTTAACTCTTATTGAAGGCCAGCCTTCTGATCCTAGGGCAATCATCTGGGGTGGAGTGACTGGGTGGCCGGAGGCCCCCCCCCACCGTGTTCTTGGGCATCTGGGTGAGGAGGCTATGGAACTTGGGGAGGAGGGCTGTTGGTTACACAGGGGCTGTAGCGGCGGTCTCTGCTCCTGCTGCCTTTCCTGCAGCTCAACCATACGCTAGAGCATATCAGTTTGATGCTCCAGCAGCCGGAGCATCGACTCTTGCCTTCTGTCTGCAAGCTGACGCCACCTATCATCTTCAGCCCGCAACTTGCTCTGTTCATCCCGCGATTCAGCACGCCACCTCTCCTCTCGTTCATATTGTGCTTTTCTGTAATCAGTCATTGACTGCCTCCACGCATTCTGCTGTGCTCTGTCAGCGTGGGAGGACATCTGTAGCTCTGTGAACATGTCATCACGCGTCCTACGTTTTCTCTTTCTAATCTTCACTAGCCTCTGTGAAGGAGAAACATTTGCAGCTGGTGGAGGAGAAGGGAGAGGTGGTTAAAAAAGACACATTTTAGAGAACAATGGGTACACTCTTTCACGTTAAATTTTGCTGTTCACATTACACAGCACATGTGCTTTCGTTACAAGGTCGCATTTTTCCTCTTATATTGAGGGCCTGCCGGTTTGGTGTGAGAGATCACTCACGCAGTGCCAGGCCACAGATTTCAGCTTGCAGGCAGCCATGGTAAGACACAGTCTTTTGGCTTTTTTAACCTTCTTAACATGTGGGAATGGTTTCAAACAGTAGTGCTCTCATTTCCCATACCAAGCACCCATTGGGTTGGCCATTTAAAATGGGTTTGCAATGTAAAAGGAGGGGCTGCGGTTTCAGGGTTAACATGCAGCACAAACCCAACTAAGTCCCCTCCCCCACACACCCAATTCTCTGGGATGATCACTTCACCCCTCCCCCCCACAGCGTGGCTAACAGGGGGGAATATTTCTGTTCAGCAGAGCAGGAACGGGCACCTCTGAATGTCCCCTTAATAAAATTGCCCCATTTCAACCAGGTGACCGTGAATGATATCACTCTCCAGAGGATAACAAAGAGCGATAAGGAATGGATGTTGTCTGCATGCCAGCAAACACCGGGACCATACGCTGCCATGCTTTGTTATGCAATGATTCCAGACTACGTGCTACTGGCCTGGCGTGGTAAAGTGTCCTACCATGGCGGGCGGGATAAGGCAGCCCTCCCCAGAAACCTTTTGCAAAGGCTTTGGGAGTACATCCAGGAGAGCTTCATGGAGATGTCCCTGGAGGATTTCCGCTCCATCCCCAGACACGTTAACAGACTTTTCCAGTAGCTGTACTGGCCGCGATTGCCAGGGCAAATTAATCATTAAACACGCTTGCTTTTAAACCATGTGTAATATTTACAAAGGTACACTCACCAGAGGTCCCCTGTGTGCCCTCAGGGTCTGGGAGCACGCCTTGGGTGAGTTCGGGGGTTACTGGTTCCAGGTCCAGGGTGATAAACATATCCTGGCTGTTGGGGAAACCGGTTTCTCCGCTTCCTTGCGGCTGTGAGCTATCTACATTTTCTCCATCCTCATCTTCCTCGTACCCCGAACCCGCTTCCCTGTGTGTTTCTCCAGTGAGGGAGTCATAGCACATGGTTGGGGTAGTGGTGGCTGCACCCCCTAGAATGGCATGCAGCTCCGCGTAGAAGCGGCATGTTTGCGGCTCTGCCCCGGACCTTCCGTTTGCTTCTCTGGCTTTGTGGTAGGCTTGCCTTAGCTCCTTAATTTTCACGCGGCACTGCTGTGCGTCCCTGTTATGGCCTCTGTCCTTCATGGCCTTGGAGACCTTTTCTAATATTTTGCCATTTCGTTTACTGCTTCGGAGTTCAGCCAGCAGTGATTCGTCTCCCCATATGGCGAGCAGATCCCGTACCTCCCGTTCTGTCCATGCTGGAGCTCTTTTGCGATCCTGGGACTCCATCATGGTTACCTGTGCTGATGAGCTCTGCGTGGTCACCTGTGCTCTCCACGCTGAGCAAACAGGAAATGAAATTCAAACGTTCGCGGGGTTTTTCCTGTCTACCTGGCCAGTGCATCTGAGTTGAGAGTGCTGTCCAGAGCGGTCACAATGAAGCACTGTGGGATAGCTCCCGGAGGCCAATAACGTCGAATTCCGTCCACACTACCCCAATTCCGACCCCCTAAGGCCGATTTTATCGCTAATCCCCTCGTCGGAGGTGGAGTAAAGAAACCGGTTTAAAGGGCCCTTTAAGTCAAAAGAAAGGGCTTCGTCGTGTGAACGTGTCCAGGCTTAATTCGATTTAACTCGGCTAAAGTCGACCTAAACTCGTAGTGTAGACCAGGCCTGAGACAGGTGAGAGGATAAACTGAGAGTCAGGCGTCAGGAGGCAGGTAGGATCAGGTTACCAGGAGTTTGGGGTTGTGCACCAGGTTACAGACAGCAATCGAATAGCAAAGTCAAGGACAAACCAGGATCAGAAGCTGGATTCTAAGGTCTATCATAAGCAGGGTCTGGAACAGAGGCAGGCAGGCAGTCTGTGTCGTTGCTCACACAGCTCCCCTTCATGGCTTCCTAGTTTAAGTACTGGTATCTGCAAAGCAGGAGGGTTGCAGGCTTGCCACACAGGTCCTGCAGGGCAGTAATTCCTGCCGAGCCCAGCCTCACATAGGAGCCCAGAGTCTTCTGTGGCAGTGCAGAGGCATCAGCAGCCCAGAGCCCCCAGTACCAGCTCTGCGAGCTCTAACACAAAGGACCAGTCACTTACCCCAGGTCAATTGCACCTTAGATCTTGCACCAAAGACAATGCTTGTAGCCAATCCTATAGATTAATTAACTAGGAAAAGGAAATAAGGGAGTTATTTACAGGGTTAAAGCAGGTAAACATATATCCACACAAACGAGTTAGTCTTACATTTCAAAAGGTAATAGAAGCTTCTATAATAAGCAAGCTCTATATACCCTTGCAGGCTAACCCAGACCAAGCACTGGGGATCTTTTGCTTATGCGTAGTAATCCTTGCCCTTGGAGTCCAAGTGGCATAAAAGATACAGTTCCCTCGTTAGGGCTTTTTATTCCTTCCCCCCTTGTGCTTCGAGTTGCAAATTCAGCTGTTGGGAGAACTCAGTTGCACGTCTCCTCTCCATGGGGGGAGGGGAGGCAGAGGGGAGCAATTAACGAAGTCTTTTGTCTTCTGATGTTCCCCCATAGTTCGTCTGGTGTTGATGGGCCTTCTTTTGTTGGGCAGGAGATAACACCTCCTGTTGACTACTAGTATTTCACAGTTGTTAATGCTTTTCTCCTGTCTTGTGATTTACAGTTATAGAGCAAACACTTAAATATTACCTTATCACATGGGATACCAATGTTATAAGTGAGATTAATGCATGCAGCAATTTACAAGCATTTCATAAAGTCTAAACGTGAAACATTTTTATAACTCTAATACCTGTTTTAACAATCCTATCACACAGGTGAACCAGATTGGTTCCAGCTATTGTCAGTGTTCAGCTGAGACCTAGGGGCCTTGGCAAGAGCTGGTACCTGGTCTACTAGAATCCCAATGCAAAACTGGTGTCGAAAGGGGTGTTCCCAGTGCTCCTGAATATGCCTCAGGGTCTCCCTATTCTTGATAAGGCATCTTCCACTACATTTTCTTTCCCCTGGATATGGATTATCTCCATGTCATACTCCTGCAGAGCTAGGCGCCAGCGTAATAGTCTGGAATTGGTCCCTTTAGCTCTTTGCAACCATATTAGCAGAGAGTGGTGATCTGTTTTTTATTCAAGAAGGCAATGGGGTGCCTCCTGTCCCCCACCCTTTATTGCATCAGTGAACAGCACAAATGGTTTGCTGAAGTCAAGGCCACAGGTGCCGACTCCATGGGTGCTCCAGGGCTGGAGCACCCACGGAATAAATTAGCAGGTGCTTAGCACCCACTGGCAATCAGCTCCCCCCACTTCCCCACAGTGCCTCCCATCTGCTGGCGGCCCCACCGACCAACTCCTCCCCCTCCCTCCTAGCACCTCCCGCCACCATGATCAGGTGTTCTGGGACATGCAGGAGGCTCTGGGAGGGAGGGCAAGAGCAGGGACGGGTGCGCTCAGGAGAGGGGGTGGGGAAGAGGTGGGGCGGAGCAGGGGTGGGGCTTAGGGGGAAGGGGTGGAGTGGGGGCGGGGCCTGGGGCAGAGGCGGGTTGAGCACTCCCCGGGTAGACAGGAAGTCGGCACATATGGGCAGGGCTGACTAAAACTGTCTCTGTAGACAATGCCTCTTTTATGTCCTTGAAGCCTTTCTCACAGGCCTCAGTCCCTATCATAGCTCAGTGGTTTGAGCATTGGCCTGCTAAACTCAGTGTTGTGAGTTCAATCCTTGAGGGGGCCATTTAGGGAACTGGGGTAAAAAACAAAAACAAAAAAAACCTGGGGATTTGTCCTGCTTTGAGCAGAGGGTTGGACTAGATGACCTCCTAAGGTCCCTTCCAACCCTGATATTCTATGATTCTATCATCTGGTATGGCTTCCCCTTTTTTGTAAGGTCTGTTATGGGGGCCATAACATGGGGTGTCCTTACATCATAAGTAACATCATTCACTCTCTCTATCGCCTCAGAAGGTCCCTCCCAACAATGTTATACCTTGCTCTTCCTCACTGGAATCAACAGTAGCACCAAGTCACCTATATCAAAAGGTCTTTCTCCATCATGCCTGTCCTACCAAGCTTTCTGAAACATCTGAATCCTTTCAAGGTTCTGATGGACTAAGTCCATTGTAGCCTTTAAATTCTCTTTAAAACAAGTGACATACTACCCTACAAGCTGTCCTGACTCCTCTTTACTACCATCCCAAGAGCCTCAAATTAAATCTAGGGGTCCTCTCACTTGTCTTCTGTCAAGCAGATCAAAGAGGGCTCTTGGAATAACGCTCCTTTATGTGAATAACAAATGAGGGAGCAACTCAACCCAGTCATTCTCTCACCAGGTAACATATATCCTTAGCAAGGACTTCAATGCCCCACTGAATCTTTCTACCAGATCGTTAGTTTCTGGTTGATAGGGGGCAGCCTTTATATGCCTCACTCCACACCTCCCATAACTTTTTTAAAACTACAGACATTAAATTTGCACCCTGGTCTGACATGATTTCCCTGGGAAAAACTTATTTGCTGAAACTGGTAATGAGGGCAGTAGCCACAGTTTCAGCTTCTATATTAGACAGAGCTGTAGGCTTCAGGCCATCTGGTGGCAGAATCCACCACAACCAGTATATATTTCTTCCATTCCTGGAAGGTTTGGGTAAGGGCCCCACAATATCTACAGACACTCTGGCAAACATCTTTTTAATGATGGGCAATGGGTGAAAAGATGCCTTGCAAGGTCCCTTTAACTTCTCATGCTTTTGACATAAGACACAATTCTTACAGTAATTTTTTTACAGTCTCAGTAGATATTCTACTTAAGCCTGTCACAAGTTCTCTCCACACCCAAGTACACCTCTACCCTGATATAACACGAATTTGGATATAACGCGGTAAAGCAGCGCTCCGGGGGGCGGGGCTGCGCACTCCGGCGGATCAAAGCAAGTTCAATATAACGCGGTTTCACCTATAACGCGGTAAGTTTTTTTGGCTCCCGAGGACAGCGTTATATTGGGGTAGAGGTGTATCTAGCAAACGGGCAATCATGAGCTACCTGCAGCAACTCTGTCTTGTACTTATCAGGCGCAAGCACCTGGTTGCAAACCTCACCAGGGCACCTCTTTTTCCCTGTGGGAGCCTCCCTGAACAACAAACCTCCCTCTAGAAAAAAATTACCCTTCCTTTCCCCAGCCGGAGAATTATTCTGAGCCACATCCCTCTCCTTGTCTAGGGAAGGATCAGCCTGTTGAGCCTCAATAAATTCCTTTTCAATATCACTTAAGAGCAGACTCTGGCAAAGGTGAAAAGGAATCTCCAAACCCCTCTCCTGGAGACAAACTGTTACTTTCAGCTGACAAAGGACTTGAGGGCATTTCCTGCCCTCTCGCAGCTCTCCCTACTGTCTACAGACAAAACAGGTGAAGTAGAGCCATACTCTTTCTGACTGCGAATTATATTAACCTGCTTAGACATGGCTAAAATATCATTGCCTATTAAAAATAAATAAATAAATTAATGGAGATATCCTATCTCCTAGAACTGGAAGGGACCTTGAAAGGTCATTGAGTCTAGCCCCCTGCCTTCACTAGCAGGACCAAGTACTGATTTTGCCCTAGATCCCTAAGTGGCCCCCTCAAGAATTGAACTCACAACCCTGGGTTTAGCAGGCCAATGCTCAAACCACTGAGCTATCCCTCCCCCCACACTTAGCAGGAAGCAGATTCCTAATGCCTACAACATTTCTCTTAAAATCCTCACACTTAAGGTAAACCTTGGCCAAAGGTACAGTTACAGGCAATTCAGCCTTCTTCCACCTGCAGTTTATTAGGAACAGCGTTCCTTGCTCTCTACCAAGGATATGGCCAGAGTGGCCCATGCATTCTTTACTTCCGGATTAGATTACTATAATTCTCTATACTGAAGACGAAAGCAACAAGAAAGCACCAAGCTTTTCCAGAACACAGCAGCTAAACTCCTCAGCAGGATGAGCTGCCTGGAGCACATCACACCTGTGCAGAACCCTACTTTGGCTCCCAGTGGGCTTCACTGCTAAATCAAGCCTTTGGTTTTACTCTGCAAGACTATCAATGGTTTGGGACCTGGCTGTTTCAGAGATTATCTCCCCAACCATGAACTTCTGAGGCAGAGTCACTCCTCTGACAAAAGACAAGACAAAAAATAAAAAATAAAAAGCCGATAAGTGTTTGAGCTGGAGATAGAGTGAACTCTGTAAAGGGAGCTCGACTCTGGAATGAGTTACCAGAGGAGATAAGACTAAGCACAGCCTGGCCATCTTCAGAACACCATCAGTTTCCCACTTATTTATCAAAATCTTCTCACTGGAACAGAAGGCAGAAAAACACTAACATGGGAAGAGAATAAGTTATAACACAACACAATCCACATACTGGAGGGCTGATGGCTAGAATCTAGGAGAGGAGATGAATCCATTAGATACACTACCTTGGTCATTGCTCACAGAAGCAGCCAAAGAAGGGGCTGGTGCTCTGGCACAGGGAGGGAGACTGGGTAAAATGGGGCCCACCTGGGCCCACGCCCCACAGCGTTAGGAGGTTCCCAGACCCAGAACTGTACAGGAGAGGCCCCCTTGCTCCCACCACACACACCACATGGGCTTGGGGGAAAACTGCAGAGAGGAGCCACCCAAAGACAGCGGCCAAAGCAGAAAGCTTTGGCCATTCCGAGAACTTTGTACAGTTTTGACTGGACTTTCTCTGCTCTGTGCTGATTGGCTGTTTGCTGCAACACTATCCCTCCCCGTCCTCATCATCTCTTCACCTCAGCTTCACTCCACACCTGCTCATCTTACCACCCTCTCACCCTTTTCCCTTCAATGTTCCCTAATTCATTACTTTACTTTCCGTTCATCTTATCCCCTCCTATCTAATCCTCCGCCAAACAAATCATTGAACCCTAGAGCAATACGAATATTATTAATAATAAAAATAATAACCTGATGTTTGCTGCCAGCACATTGTTCACTCTGCTTGTGTTTCCATCCCTTCCCTCGCCCTTTGACTGTCCGGTGACTTTCAGTTGTAAGCTCTCTGGGGCAGGGACTGTGTTCTGCTCTGTGTCTGTGCAGTGCATACAACAGTGAGACCCCGTTCTGGGTTGGTCCTTGGACACTACCATAATAAACAAGAGTAATAATAATCTTAATTGCCTGTCCAGTAGTAGGCACCGCAGAAAACCCTAAAATAGATTAAATAGATGCAGCGCACATACACTGGGCCAGCTTCTGGGCTGAGCTATCATTCTGTGTAATCCCACTGAAGCCAAACACAGTCCTAGTCTAAAGTTCCATCTCTGAATGGTCTGTGCTTCCTTATGTCATGGCATGGTTTCCTCCTAAATGTCTCTGTGAACAATTAAGTGAATGGGGTTGCATGGTCAGTACAGCGCTCAGGCCTATAACAGTCTTATTCACCCTGTTCTTGTCAGAGGTCTATCAGCATTTCCACTCTTTCACATGCGTACTAACTTCCGACAAAAAATTAGGTCATTTTAACCACTTTTCTCACATTATGGCATTCTAAAAAAAGGCAAAATTAGTCAAAACAAAAACAGCAACCATATGTGTTCGGGATGTGAGCGAAGAAATAAGGATAAACAAATCTGCTGTCTTGCATATCCTAACAGCAGTTTGCCTCAGCATGCTCTTTAAAAGCAGCAGGGTGCCCAGCCTCAGCTTTTGTCAAATAACATTTATAAGACACCCCGCATTCCCTACCGGTAGGCCACAAAGAATCCACAGGGAACTAATAGCCAATCCTTTATTTCTGAAATGTTAGGGTCTTGCTTAATCAAAAAATAGTGTGATGCATTTTGTTTTGTTTTGTAGCATGGGAAAGAATGAGAGAAAATGACCCATGCAGGCTGACGTATGAAAAAAATAAGGTTAATGCACAGACATATTTGTGAGGAAACCATATAATAGTGTAAGAAAAAATAAACCATTCAAAACCACAATTCTACAGAGCCATCACAATTCTACAGAGCCATTCTTAGCCACATAAAGTTTTCAATAATGTCAATTTGGGGAAAATCTCAGTTTTTCCGTATAGGAAGAGGGGAGAATGGTTAAGCTTTAACAGGCCTGGACAGCTGTGGGTGTTGTCCCTAGACACAAAAGGATATAGGGCATTTGGATGGGACAAAGATTGGCGTCACTATAAAAGAACCAGTCACTTCCTGGAGGGGAAGGAAGATACACTGAATTTTTAGGAAAATGCAAAGACATTGTGAACTCCAAGGAACAGTGATGGAGTGAGGAAGGGAGAGGCTGGCACTGATATCTGAGGACTAAATATGTAATTAAGGCTGATATAAATAAGTCTTTGCACAGTCCTCATCTGTATGAGAACAAGTAAATTCTTTTCTTTACTGTTTTCATGTTTCTTCTCTGTTGCTTAAAGAAACAGTCTCTTGTTTAAACGCAACTGTAATTTGGATTTGACATTTGTAAGGAGGGAAGCAAGTGCTGAATGATCATCCCAGGAGAAGAGAGAGTTTCTGCCCTCAGGGGAGGAAGAAGAGTACATTGACCTCCAAGATATCCAAAGGCATCAGAGTATGGGGCAGAGGTGGGGGGTCTTGTCCCAAAATGATGCCACAGATGGAGAAGCTCTGTGTTGGAATAGTGAACCCTTGCATCGTCCCAGTGCTGGGAAAGCATTGCCAGGGGTTAGAGGTGTATAAAATATCAAATAATAATAAAATAATAAAACATTTTGTGATGGCAGCAAGACACATCTTCCCACACAAACAGTTCCAGAAAAGATTTGAAACAAAAATGAGAGGGAATGCTGTGATGTTTGTTTCTTGTTTCAGATTCCAATAGAGAAGCACCACTGCATCCTATAGAACAGGTAGCTTTATCTAGTGAAATGGACACAGAACTGGGAGACAGAAGCTCCTGAGTCTGATTCATAGTTCTGCCAATGGCTCATTTTTGCATTCTTATTTAATTACCTGTGTCACTTTCCCCATCTTACAAACGATGATGACACTTCAGACATTTTGTGAAGATTAAGTAAGTAGTGTTCTGACAACACTTTACAAACTACTATGCAAGTGCTGAATTTCTATAGGAGTGAAGAGGAAGGGGGAATGGTAGAAACAAATAATTTGAACAGAGAGATAATCCTCCAAATCTAGTAACTTCATTCCTAGAATGTAGCATTCCCCTCTTTTTATTTTCATATATGTTAGACAATGGTTAATGGTAGACAAATGTATCTAACAAGAAAGACAAAACACAATTTTATAGTCCTGATATCTGTAATTTTTGTTCACAGGGAATCTCTTCTTCAGGAATCTGAAATAACATTTTTGAAATCACAAATGAAAAACAAATTGCGGAAAAGTCAATAAATTATCAGTCTCCACAGCATGGGTTGGAAGCAGAACAGATGAAGTAATCAAAAAACAAAAGGTTTTCACATCAAAATGTGTCATTAGAATAAAGAAAGCATAAGCTCACAGCATATTAGGTACTGAATTAAATATGGATAATTTTACAGGGTTTTAAGGAAAACTGCCAGACAAAATATGTGGAAATTTTGAGTCTAAACAGAGCAGTAGATTAATGCATTAGCCTTTCACTTTTAGATAGTATGAATCTGTCTCAGATTACTAACAAAATGAGCCTTTGGTCTCCATGTAATACATAGTTAATGTCTATCTCAAAGGCATTAAAAAATTGGTAGTTTTTCTTTGAAGGAAATCCAGGACTAAAATTTCAGGAGCATATGCTGCAGGTTAGAATTGAGAGTATTTGCAGAAATAAACATGATGCAAATAAACAGCTCGCTGCTAAAGTGCATATGATATAATAATAATAATAATTAATACCGAACACTTACATAGTGCTTTTCATCAGTAGATCTTGAATGCTTTGCAAACGAGATCAGTATTATATCCCCATTTCACATATGGAGATATATTCAAGTTTATATTGTTTTTAAGGTTAGGAAATTGCAGATCTGTAAAACTTTAGAATAGCATGTAATTTATTGATAATACATCCAGATCGGTGATACGCAGACAGGTTCAGGAGCCGCACGTGGTTCTTTAATATGTCTCCTCCGGCTCTTTGCATGATATTAAACACTGTGTGATTAAATTATTAACCAATCTAAGTTATTAATCAATCAGGATGCTTTTAATATGTTATTAACCAATTGTAGAATACTTGGTCAGTCATTTTTCTGTGAAAATTATATATATATACAGATATATATAATGAAACAATGAATTCACACTACTGTGGCTCTTTTGGGTAATGTTGATCACTAATTTGGCTCCTGAACCACTGAGGTTTGAGTATCACTGATTCAGATAGTATAGTTTATGAACTTAGGGCTGGATGCACAAAAGAAGTTGGGCGTTGTGATGCTGAGGATACCTAGGCCTAGTAAATTGCTGCACACGAATTAGGAGGACAAACATCTATCTTCCCCCAATTTGTGAATCACTGTGGGGCTTACGTGAGAGATAGGCATCTGGATGCCTAGAGGTAGGCAGCAGTGCACATGCCCAGAGGCAAGAACATGGACATCAAAGGAGCTTTTACCCTGAAAACTTGAGGTGCCGAATGAGTTTAGGTGCCTACAGGGTTCAACGGGAGTTTTGTGCATCACAGTGATCTTAAAACTGGGGCTTTAAGTATCTAAAATGTGGATGTAGGCACCTAACTTCTTTGGGCATGCAGCCCTTAGTATTCATGCATAGTGTTGGCTTGACAGTTCGAAGCCTTATGTCCTTTTTCCATAAACACAGGCATAGAACAGGTAGCAAGAGTGCAAGTGTCTTCCTCACACATGTCCTGTCCCTGAGTTAGAGAGTAGTTCAAACTCCATGCCCAGCCAATCTTTTGTTTTTTTGCTGAGAGTGTCAACAAGAGAGCCAATTGTTGTAGTGTTTTTTGTCATGTGAACCCCACTTCAAAGGTGGCTGGGCTGCAACTACCAAATTCTTTTTACCAAACCACAATGATGCAGTAATAATTTTCACTCACTATTTACTTATCCTGGATGGATGTTGAGCTTGAGCTGTCAGCTAGACATCCACAAAAAGATGTCAGGGAGACAGGCTTAGATTTTAGGTTGGCCAGGTCTGGAGTAGCGAGATAGTTGTGTGAATCATCCACATAGAGATGGTAGTTGAAGTTGTCTATGTGGATGAGATTATGCAGAGATAAGGAGTAGAGGGAAAAGAGAAGGGGACCAAGGACAGAGCCTTGTGGAAGTTGACAGGGATGAAGAGGATCCTTCAAAGAACATGCTAAAGGAGTGATTAGGGAGGTAGGAGAAAAACCATAAAAGGAGAGAGTCACAGAAGCCGAGGGAGGAAAAGATTTCAAGAAGACAAGCATGGCTGACTGCATCAAAGGTATCTGACAGATTAAGGATGATGAGAATGGATGTACTGGTTCTGAACTTTGGCTAGGAATAGGACCTTGGAGACTCGGTGAGAGCAGTTACAGTGGAGTGCAAGGTATGGAAGCCAGATTGGAGAGGGTCTAGGATGGAATTGGAAGAATGGAACTCCAGACAGTGACTGTAAATATTGTATTCAATGAGTTTGAATGAGATGAAAGGGACATGGGGTGGCAGTTGGAGAGGCAAGTGGGGTCATGAAATGTCCCCTGTATATTTCACAACCCTTTCAGTGCTATATTTGCTGCTTCAGATAAACAGTTTTGAGTTTATGTTTTTCCTGTGCCCTTTTACAATTAAAAAAGTTGTTTAAAGGAGGATCCACACAATAGTTCTCCCGGCTCACATCTGCATCATCTTTGTTCTAACCTAACCATAGTGCTTACAGGTGTTAATTTTTATGGCTGGATCTGTCAGTCTGAATCCTATTCTCTGTTTTCCTTTAAAATGAAAAGGGTTTTTTTCTATTCTATATCAAATATGAGTTATTGACAAGTTAATCTATTAGAAGGCAATAAATCCCCCTGAACTATTCGTCCTGCCTCTCAGTATTTGAATACCGGGATTTTTTAAAACACTAGATATCACTTAGAGGATCTGTCTAATGATAAACTGTTGATTTTGCTCCATTTCTTTTTAAATAATTTTGATCCTGTCATACAACAGCAGCCTTGCAATGTTATATTAGTATGTGCTCAGTTAGCTTTGTGCAAGTCAACTTATATTGATGATTTACTGCATTATTCAGTAATATTTTTTACAAACATGGGGCTGAAACTGTTTACAGCCCTGTCCTAGAAATGCTGTTATTATCTGACAATCTTTGTCTCAAGATCTTCCCAATAATACAATGTAAACTGAATAGGAAATGTGCATTGTAAAAATGAAGTTATAACTGTACATATTCAGTGACTCTCTTTCAACCAATTACGTGAAGATGGAAGCCTGATTTAAGATGTTGATATAACAAAAATAATAACTTCATTTCATAATACAGGTAAATCTAGATACTAAAAATTAGGAGGCACAGTATAAAGCAAAATAAAGTTACAATAAAAGTGCGGATGACTAATAATAAGGAAGTACGAATAAAACCAGCCTTGGAAAATGTATAGTCATAGTTCCCAGGAAATATAACAAAACTAGAATACTAATGAATCAGTTTATAAACAGAAACATTTTATCATCTACCAGCACTCTTTATAGTCAAATTCGGCACAAATCCTTCATTAAAAAAATATTGGAATAATTTTGCTCTACAAAAATACTGTAGCTATTATACTACAGTTTTGATTCAGCAAAGGGATCCGTGCAGATGGACTCCTGCTCATGTGCAGAGTACCATTAACTTCAACAAGGCTCCATGCAGGTACTGGGCCCTGCCTACACGTAGCGTATTGTAGACTGTAGAGCTAATTTAATTACATTCTAAGAGTCTGTTTGGTTTCATCCAGCAAATATGAACTGTAGTTTCCAATTAGATATGGGCCTTCATTGTACAGTTCAGATCCAGATCCAAATTTGCCCAAAGGTCAGGGGTATCTAGACCTATGGGTTTGGAACTTCAAGCCCACCTCCACTTTCAGTGAATACAAGTAGGCGCTTAGTTACTTGTACAGTGCTGGTCACTATGCCATCTAGAGACAAATTATAATGCTAAAACATTAAAACATGGATTATGGCTGGATAACCAGCTAAGCCTCTAGTTCTTCTTTAAAAGATACCATAGAAAGTGAGTGGGTAGAAATTTTTCTCTTGACTCTATTTTTGGGTAGAAAAATGAGTTTCTCACTAAACAAAATATTTGTCGGAAAGTATCTGCTTTCCCCTGGATAATGTAGACTTTTTGTTGGAAAACTGAAAATCCCCAAACCAATCTTTTTTTTGTTTCTCGCCATGAAAACTTTTCATTTTCCATTTCCAAATTTTCATTTTTCATTAAAAATCAAAGTTTTCCATGGGAGAAAAAAAAACCATTTTCCCACCAGCTGTAAGTAGAAATTAGAGAGAGCCTCTAATTACCAACCTGTTTACGTGGATATGACTGTGACTCAGAGCAACCTCAGACTCCCCTATCATTGCTAGGTATTTTGGCAGACTCTTTGGGGATTTTTTCCTGAACAGTAGGAGGAATGGGAAGTAACTATTACATTCAAACCCTGGAGCTGGAATTACTATAAATTACTTTCAGGCTTCCTTTAGGAAGATGCACTCACAGGAAACTCCCTTTTCAGGCTCACCTATAGTTGAGCATGGTTCCATCTCTGGGAGGCCCACAGACCAGCCCTGAATTAGAGAGAGGATATAAACATCTTTTTATGAGCTCACAGAGGGGCTTTGATTTTGTTGCCATTATGAGTTAGTGCAACTGCTTGTAAGTACTGAGCTACTGAAGTATTTTTGTCCCTTATAGGTGAAAACTGGATGTGGAAAGCATGGGACTTTGTTCCAGTAAGTAACAAGATTTATGTTGTTTCAATAGTGCAATACAACCAACTTAGGACGACCCCTTTAAAGGGACATACTGCACCTACATTTCCCTTATTACTTTCTGTACTTTTGTCCTTTGCACACATTCTACTGGTTTTATCTATCTCTGACCTACAACTTTTTATACATTCACATAATGTTGGTACTAATTGACCAAGTTACTTAAAACACCTCATGTTCATCTAACCTGTACCTATACGGAACAAACAGCTAATGCTGTCAGGCATGATGGAGTATGATAGAGCTTCAGCATGTTTGGCTACTGAGCAACCCCTAGTGACTGGCTGCAAATGTTACTGCCTCCAGCTTTTTGCCTTCACAGCAGAACAGGAAACAGAAGCCTACCTTGCTGGAAAGAAGAGGAGGAATGAGGGATTATATAGGTTAAGGACAACTGTACAGGGGACAGCTGCAAAACATCCTAGAATTACACAGACACCGACAGGCTACAGAATGAGTCACTACCTCAGGGGGGTGAGGGAACCCTTCTTATGCACCTTACCTGGCATATTAGACAATGGAGAGTCCTTGTTTGACTATCACCACCAAAACAGAAAATAAGAATGTTTTAACAGAAGGGATGTTATCTTTTCACTTGAAACCAGATAGTGGCTATACACTATAAAAATAGGAAATGTTTGGTGTTTGTTCCCCCCATTAGTTGTGCTCATTAATAACATTTCACATCTCACTGAGATGGGTTATTTTTGTCATTCATCAAATTCCTCACTGCATTTGAACTATTAGGATAAATGAATTTAGCATGGAGAAAATACCGAAAGCTGTAACATTTGCTAATAAACAGGGGAAAAAATCATCTGCTTTGGCAATATGTTGAGATTCAATTATTATTTTTTTCACTGAAGCAGTAACTTTTTTAAAAATACTTTCACCAGTTTCAGGAAAGGGTGGGTTAGAGTCAGGGGTTTCCTGAGCCTTTTCAGAACACGGTTTTAACGTAGCAGTATGTTTAGAAGAGCCCCTAGAGAGAGTCTTGTTTTGGAACATACTGACGCCTACACATTATCTTTGTTACATTTTGCAGTTTTGTGTGAAATTTATTTTTAATCTTTATCAAAACATGCCCATGTTTATCTTAAATTCAGAAAAGGTTTAATAATTTAAAACAAAATAACTTTTTAAATAATTAAATTTACAATGAATACTGAAACATAAAAGTCTAAAGCAAGTTAACAAGAAAGGACTTCTTAAAGATCAAAGAAAAAGTGTTTATTTTACTTGATTAAGACAAATAAAAAGTACTTTCACTTTAGCAGGTTCTAACTGGCTGTTGACAGAGACTGGTGGAGTTTTTTCCCCAACAGAATAAACGTTTTTTCCTATAGAGGTTCACGTACTCAGAACAGACTGCTCACTGGCATTACAAAGGTATTACATTTTTAAAGAGGGATGTTCATTATCAAAATCAGAGATTGTTGATACAAAAGAAAGTTTTCTTGGCTAGTATTTTTCTGTGTTCCTATTGCTATTATTAAATGGGACCTTTATGAGTATTAAAATGGTGTGCCTTACCCTCCCTCCCCTGCCCTATGATGCATAAAAAAGGCCTGAAGAAGGGAGAGGTAAAAATTACAACAGTATAGTGCCATTTAAGTTAATGGAGCTACTCTAACTTACTGACCCAAGTTGAGGATCTGGAGCAATGTGTTTTTCTGTTTATTTTTTACATCAGAAATTCAGGTCTTGTCTACTTTAGAAAAGTCTATTGTGACTAGGGTCTAACCCATCTCACAGGAAGTCTGCATAAAGACTCCTGTTGACTTCAATGGGAAATGCACAGGCCACTAGTGAAATGATGACATAAGAGCCAAGAGAGTGAAAGCTGCACAATTCTGAATTAATTTTTAGTCAGGTAATTCAAAACTTTTTGTTTATTGGGGTTTTATTTTTGTTAACACCTATTTAACCCCAATGGCTAATGGGTATTTGAGACAAAGTACAGTATGTCTTTTTAAAAGATTCAACACCCTCACCATTAAAATAAGATGTGAAAGCTCATGATGTACAGTAGAACCCCAAAGATATGAACACCAGAGTTACAGACTGACTGGTCCACCGTACACCATGTGAAACCATAAGTAACCAATCAGGCAGCAGCAGAGACAAAAATAAAATAAAATACTGTGCCTGTATTGCATCTTAAAGGTAGGCACATCTGGGCTGTCCCCACTCCCACCCCCTCGCACAGGGCAGCCACTTACAGCAAGACGCTGGGGCTGCCAGCTCAACGCAGCTGGAACCAGCAGAGCAGAAGCAGCACTGGGGTCTATGCCGCTTTCACATACACACACCCCCGCCTGGAGGGGGACATGCTATTTCTCTCTCTCTCTCTCTCTCTCTCTCACTCATCCCCCCTTCTCCCCTCCAGGACCGCAGGGGAACAAGCTTGCAAACTCATACCAGCGCTGAGTAGGGAGCTCAGCTGCTGCTGAAACCTGGCCTGGAGTGTCAGCTGCTAGATCTGGAGCCTGAACTGTGCTTTGTTCAGAGTTACAAACATTTCAGAGTTACGGACAACGTCCATTCCTGAGGTGTCCATAACTCTGAGGTTCTACTGTACATCTTTGAAATCCCAAAGAAGTTTTTCAGCAAAATCAGGGAGACAAGACTTGGCATTCCTGGTATTTCTTTAAAAAAAAAAAAAGGGGGGGGGGTGGAAACAAAGCCATTTGAACAACATTTCAGGCCTTCTTCATATACAAAGAAGGAAAAATGGGCAAACTTTTATTCCTAAAAAATTATTTAGATGTCACTTTTAAAAGCAATGTGCCAAATTCAACTCTACTGTAACTTCACTAAAGCTACTGGAGTCACACTAGCTTTGTATTTATCTCACTGTGTCTAAGTAATAGGAGCTTTCACCATCCAACTTGGTTTCTCATGCCTGATCCAGAGCCCTGATCATCCTGTCAGTTGCACATGTGCAACTCCCACTGACTTCAAATGGAGCTGCATTTATGCACCTACAGGGATAATCAGACCCTTGCCATAGAACTGGAAGAGATGTCACAATCACCTCACATTATAACTTTTTCTACAGGATCAACTGGGAAGATAGGCTGTGAGAAAAGCAATCCTTGTTCAAATTCAAACACACTTGGTAACATGATGAGAAAAATATCTGTGATTTATGTTTATGTCTGGAAGTTTCCCCTAGTGTGAAAGTCTGTCTTTAAAGGAAAACCAGATCTTTCTTGCAATGTACATTCTTTTATGTTATGCAGCCTAAACTATGCATTGCAATGATGTCAATAATGTACATGGAGTGATTGTATCCTGTCTGTGTCCTGCAAGGATGACTTTGAAAGTTAGATGTTTCATCTTGACAGTCATATCCTGATCAACAAACTCAAAGAGTCAATAAATAAATACATTCAGTGAAAAAAAATGGTCTCTCTGTAAGCTGCAGTTAAACAGGAACTTGATTTGGTTTTGTATTCACATCTAGTCTATGATAATGCCCCAACACCAGGGCATTTGAGCACCACTTAAACTTACAAGGTAGAACTTGCTTTCCATAAAAGAAAATAAAAGCTGTCTTCCACTCTCATCCTTTTGAAGTCTGTGATTTACGTGCAAGTCTTATTGATACAAATGTAGAAAGGGCCAAAACTTTGAATTGGTAGAACTTTCTGAGTGGTGATCTTCTACTGCTAGAGGAAAACCGAGAGACACAGGCGCCGACTTTCCAAAGTGCCAGGGGGATGCTCAACCCCCAGTTCTGCCCCAGGTCCTGCCTTCCACCAAGGCCCCACCCTGCCTCTTCCTGCGCAGTTCTGCCCTTTCCCCCCCCCCCCCCCCAGCATGCTGCATCCTCACTCCTCTCCCCCAGAACGCCACAAAACAGCTGATTACGGCGGGCAGGAGGCGCGGATCTGCGGGGCCCACCAACAGATGGGAGGCACTGGGGGGAGCTGATAGGGAGGGCTGCTGGTGGGTGCTCAGCACCCACTATTTTTTCCCATGGGTGCTCCAGCCCCGGAGCACCCATGGAATCAGCGCCTATGCCAAGAGACACTGACTGGCGTGAGTCTCTCAGTAATTAAGGCTGTAGCAAAGTCTTTATTTTTGTGTACAACAAAAAAATATAGAAATGTTTCCAGCATAAAATTGATTTTGCACACTCCTTCAAGCTACACTCCGTGCACATCAAATTTCACACATGAAGTTTGTAGCAAGAGAGAAATTTTTGGCAAAACGTGAGGTAAAGTGGACAAATTTCTGAACTTCAGTTCTTAGAAAAAAAATCAGTAATATTGGTGTTGGATATTTATGTCTGGAGTTGCGGAGGAACAAATGAATGCACACTTCATTAACCTTCCAAAGAGCTGATGGATTTCAGAAAGTCTTCATAAGTTATTTATGTCTTCTATAGCAGGTAAAAATCAAACAAATTTGACACAGGTCTCTATAGAGCACCATAAATTATAAATTGATTATAAATACCAAGAAGACTGCTGCTGAGAGCCTCTTGCCTGGCTGGCATTTCTCACAAGTTCCCCCTTCCACTCAAGAATAGAATAATAGAAATATGGAGCTGAAAGGGACCTTGAGAAGTCATCAAATCCAGCCCCAAGCACTAATATGAGACCACTAAAACACCTGGCTGGGATGGTCTAGGTTTCTCCAACCTATTCTCAAAAACCTCTAATGACAGCGATTTTACAACCTCCCTTGGAAGCCTATTCCAGAGCTTAACTACCCTTATAGTTAGAAAGCTTTTCCTAATATGCAACATAAACCTCCCTTGCTGCAGATTGATCCCATTACTTCTTGTCCTACAGTCAGTGGACATGAACAACAATTGATCCCCAAACTCTTCATAACAGCCCATAACATATTAGGAGACTGTCATGAGGTTCCACCCTCCCCCATCTTTTCTCAAGACTCAACATGGTGAGGTTTTGTTTTTTTTTAATATGTTCACATAGGTCAGGTTTTCTAACCCCTTTATCATTTTTGTTACTCTCCTCTCGACTGGAGAAGCAGAAGGTCCCTAAAAGTGTATGTGTGTGTGGGGGGGGCACCAGTACCCAAACCGTGGCCCTGCTCCCCCTTGTCCCCAAGGTCCCACCCCACGCATCGCTCCTTGTTCCCGAGGCCTGCCCCCTGTCGCTCGCCCTTACAGCTGGTAAAAAAGGGAGGGCCATGGCCCGTTCCCGCGCCACTGCCTCTGGACTCTCCAATTTGTCCACATCTTTCCTGTAACGTCTGGATCTCAGCCCTGCACGCGGGACTCCAGCTCAGGACAGTTACCTGCCGCATGACGTCCTACAGACCCCACTCCCAGAACCCGGCCGGCCTCTTCTGCAACTGCCTCACGCCGCCGCTGACTCATCCCCCCCTTGGAGATCCCCTCTGGCCTACGCGTGGGGCCGGGGCCAACTGTTCCCAGCAACCTCCCCACACAAAGCTGCGGCTGCGCATGAGTCAGCCGCGGGGCCAGCGTCCCCACCCCGTGTCCAGTCCGCGGCGCAGCGCGGCTCCTCCCCGCAGCCGGAAACTCTGCAGGCCCCGGCCCCACGCGACCTCCCCCAGCCCGAACCCCTGAGGCAGCGCTGCAAACTCGCGCGCTCACGGCCTAGCCCCGCCCCCTGCCACAGGCCCGCCTTGCTCTGTCTCACCGCGTTTCTTGCGTGTGACGTATACGCGGCGCTGGGAGCGGAAGTGAGGTCATCAGTGCAGGCGGAAGCAGTGACGGTTTGTGTGTGAGGGGGACAAGATGGTGAGTTCAGGGTCGGGGTGTAGGGCTCCGGGGGCGTTTCGGCCGCTGCCCGGGGGGAGGCGGCGTCGGTGTCGGCGTCTGTGCCGTGTGGGCCCCGCGCACCGCCGCGGCCCTGTCGCCGCAGTCCGGGGCTGGCCGCGAGGGGCGGCGGAGCTGTGCTGAGTCATAGGGGTGGCCGGGCCCCGCGTTTACAGCGGCGGGGAGGCGGCTCGTGCTCTGCGGTTCTGTGCCTGGGAGCAGCGGCGAGTGGGGGGTGAATCGGAAGCGCGAATCGCTCCCGCCAGCAGCAGCTCGTTCCCGCCCGGCTCCTTCCCTGTCTCTCTCCCGCTCCCCCCCCCCCCCCGCAGTGTCACGGGCGCCATGGCACCAGACCCCCCCACCACACACACACCCTGTGGGATCAGTATCTCAGGGATGGGAATATCTGTTAGATTATCCCCCCCTTCTCCCACTGGGATAGTTTCCTACTCCGCATCGCTAACCTCGGCTCCAGAATATGAGAGTTTGATTTAATGTCACTAGTGGGTGTTTTCGGTGGGAGGGAGTTAAGTTTTTTTTTTTTATTATTTGCCTTCTGGTTTCTGAGCTTTTAGGGTGCATTTGAGGGCGTCTTAAAGCTTGGCTCGGCAGCCATGAGGACTAGACGATTACTTCCAAGCAATGAAAGCTGAGGTTTATACAGTATCATTTGACTCTAGGAGTTGGGGCTTTAAGAAGAGCACCATATATTGCAAGACTTGTGATAGAGTGGCAAGAGTTGTCAATGCCTCCTGCTATTCCTTTCCCATGAGTTTGCAACGATTAATGTTTAGGTATCCATTCCTGCTTTTGGTGCAAGGTCATGCACTTAGGGGCTAACAACAAGAATTTTTGCTATAAATTGGGATCATATCAGTTAGAGGTGATAGAAGAGAAAGGTGGTTATATTGATCAATCACAAGATGGCTATGAGCTGCAAACATGATGTGGCTGTGAAAAAGGCTCATGCAATTGTAGGATGCATCAGGCAAGATATTTCTAGTAGAGATAAGGAAGTGTTATTACCATTGTACAAAGCACTGGTGAGGCCTCATCTGGAATAGTGTGCGCAATTCTGGTTTCCCATCTTTAAGAAAAATGAATTCAAACTGGAACAGGTGCAGAGAATGGCTACTAGGATGATCAGAAGAATGGAGATCCTGCCTTACAAGATTCAGAGTAGCAGCCGTGTTAGTCTGTATCCGCAAAAATAACAGGAGTACTTGTGGCACCTTAGAGACTAACAAATTTTGTGGCACCTTAGAGACTAACAAATTACAAGAGAAGACTTAAGGGTCTTGGCTTGTTTAGCCTAACATAATGAAGGATGAGGGGAGATATGATTGCTCTCTATAAATACATCGGAGGGATAAATACCATGGAGGGGGAGAGAGAAGTTATTTAAGTTAAGGGCCAATGCTAGCAAAAGAACAAATGGATGTAGACTGGTTATCAATACATTTAGGCTTGAAATTAGATAAAGGTTTTCAACTATCTGAGGAGTGAAGTTCTGGAACCATCTTCCGAGGGAAGTAGTGTGGGCAAATAACCTAACTTGATTTAAGACTGTTCATGGAGGGGATGGTATGATGAGATTGCCTACAAGGAGCGCCTCTCCGTGCTCTGGATGTTACCAAATAGCTCCAATGGCCTGAGGTGGGACATTAAAATGGGAGGGCTCTGAGTTACTATAGAGAATTTTTTCCTGGGTTTCTGGCTGGTGAGTCTTGCTCACATGTTCAGGGATTAACTGATCACCATATTTGGGGTCAGGAAGAAATTTTCTCCAAGGTCCGATTGGCAGGCACACTGGGGACCTTCCTCTGCAGCATGGGGCATAGGTCACTTGCTGGTTTTGAACTAGAATAAAGTTGGATTCTCTGTAACTTGAGTTCTTTAAATCAAGATTTGAAGATGTTAGTAACTCAGCCAGAGGTTATGGGCCTACTACAGAAGTGAGTGGATGAGATTCTGTGGCCTTCAGTATGTAGGAGGTCAGACTAGTTCAGTGTTTCTCAATCTTTTTGTGCCAGTGACCACCTTTATATGTTTAAAAAAAAAAAAAAAGTGCGCCCCCCCCCACTTGAAAAAATTGTGGCCCCCCTACATTAAGCTCGTGCTTCAGCCCAGGGCAGTGTGGGTAAAGCTGAAGCCTGAGCCCTACCACCTGAGGCTGAAGCATGTAACTTCGCAGGGCCCCTGCAGTTTCCCTGCTTGCTATCCCCCTAAACCTGTCCCTGGACCCTCTGGTGAGTCGCGACCCCCAGGTTGAAAAATACTGGACTAGATGGTCAGGATGATCCCTCCTGGCCTTAAAGTAGAAGTCTATGAAGCAATAGCAGTACTTATAAATAAATAAATAAATAAATGGAGATATACCGATCTCCTAGAACTGGAAGGGACCTTGAAAGGTCATCGAATCCAGCCCCCTGCCTTCACTAGCAGGACCAAGTACTGATTTTGCCCCAGATCCCTAAGTGGCCCCCTCAAGGATTGAGCTCACAACCCTGGGTTTCATTAGGCCAATGCTCAAACCACTGAGCTATCCCTCCCCTCCCCCCCCCCCCCCTCAAGTACTTGATGTGTTTCACTCTTGGGAATGTTTCTGGCTCCTCGGCCTTTGTTTACTTTACTTCATCCATTGTTTTCTCGTCATTCCCTTTTATACAATAATAATTTCTCCTGTATTTTCATATTCCAAATGTGTGATGATAGTGCAAGGAGGCTCCATTGTGCTAAACACTGTACGTTCACATAGTAGGAAACAGTCTCTGTCCAAAAGAGCTTACTGTTTAAATAGACAAATCAGGCAGTGTGAGAGGGGAAACGGAGGCACAGAGAGATGAGGTGGCTTGTCCAAGGTCTCAATAGCTGAATGGCAGAGCTGGGAATAGAGCCCCGATCTCCTGAGTGCCAGTCTTCTGCATTTTTTTAACTGTTTTATGTCTCCTGCAAAGTCAATGCCTTCAATCCCACCCCCTAATAAATAAATACATACATTTTGTTGATCTTCCCTGAGTTCCCTTGACTTTGTTACTATGTTTGTGGGGTAACAAGATGTTTAAACTTAATTGAATACAAAATTCCCCGGACAGCTACACCAGTCAAGCCCTATGAAGTCGAACTGTCTTCTACCTTCTCTATTACCCTTTGCCTTTGCATAAAGAAAAATAGCAAGTGCCATGTCTGATCATTGGTTCAATATCCTCCACCTGACAGAGTCTAGATGCTTCAGAGAAGAGTGCAAGAAACCTTGTAGCGGACAATTATGGAACAATCTGCTCATAGAAGTTTCTTCCTAAACCCTAGTTGATGGCACAGTCGTTTTCATATTTGTGTTATAGTAGTGCCCAGAAGCCCCAATCAGGATTGGGACCCAGTTTAGGTAGGCGCTGTCATACACATAGTAAAAGAGTGTTAAGTTCTTTTTGTTCTGCCTTAGCAAGTTTGAGGAGCAAACAACATGATATTACACTATTCCAAGAGATCTAAGCACTGCTGAATCACTTCAAGGTGTCCTAATTAAATGGCATTTATAGTCTCAGTTAAAGATCAGTCACCCTGAAGACTAAGGCTTGTGCATATGTAGTTTTAAAGAGACATCAAACAGCTCAATGGATAACTCTTTTTTGGTATAGCTACCAAGAAATTAATCTAAATTTTCATTTGTCAGAGTTAACAGCAGCACTGAATGGGTCCTAATTCTGTAAAAGTAATCCTTGCTTTTTGTTTCAGAATTCCAGAGGAGTTGGATCTCAGCTTAAGGATAGCATCCCAATTGCTGAATTTTCAGCTAGTGGAGCATTTGGAGGTCATGATATTCTACGCAGAGGGTATGCCTTGTCTGCCTGCTAATATACTGTACCATAACCAAACTGAAATTCTAAGTATGTAGGAAGAAAGTTTATATGTATTATGCACCTGTTTTAGAACATGCGCTTCTTGGCCATATACTTTATATCAAAAGATATGTCTAGTCCAGTAGTCCTCAACCTATTTACCATCGTGGGCTGCATATGCAGCTCTCAATGTGGGCTACGTCCACACAATATACACCTCTACCCCGATATAACGCTGTCCTTGGGAGCCAAAATTTTTTACCATGTTATAGGTGAAACCACGTTATATCGAACTTGCTTTGATCCGCCGGAGCGCTGCTTTACCGCATTATATCCGAATTTGTGTTATATCGGGTCGCGTTATATCGGGGTAGAGGTGTATATACTACCTGTCCATCTACATGGGCCGCAGCTGTGTGCTGGTTAAGAACCACTGGTATAGTCACTTTATGTATAATTATAGTAGGAGCATTGTGTCAAGAGCTTGTTTCCTATGAAACATTCTTAGAAGCAAATAATAAATACAAACAGCTGTGTAATTAGTGATCTGTATAAGGCTGCACCTTTAAATAACTGATAGAAAAAGCTTAATTTCCATCCCTGCTCATATATGAACTGTTTTCTTTTTTTTTTTTTAAAAGAAAGTAGTTGCACGTGCTCTTTTAACGTTGGCCAAAATGGTTGACTTCAGCTACTAATGACATATGAAATAGAATTAACAATGTGGAAAATGGCCTAATATTTTTACACTACTTGGTAATGTTTCAGATGGTTGGTAGTCAGAACCATATCTGTTTACATGTGTGTATATAAAATATACATCTAGAATAGAAGTATAAATACTTCTGTTGAAATTTAAAATGCTTATCGAACCGATTCAGAAAGAAAATCCGAGGTTTGCATGTAACAGTATAGTCAGGGAATTAAGTACCATGTTGTGACGTTCAATCCAGACTGGTAAGGATTGTGTCACCACCTGCCCTACAACTGTGAGGACCTTAAATGCTATGCTGCTATGGCCCACTGCCCTGATACCAACAGCTAGCTTTACAAGCATGGAGGTCACACCCTGGCTTCCACCATCCAGTTACTTTTTTGCAGAGTGACCCCAGTGCCTTCCCAGTCCTGAATTTCCACAGAACCATCTACCATTACCACAATCTGCTGAGGTTCCCAGAATTGTGAGTTGCCCCTTTCAGTCTCAGCAGGACAGTGTGTTGCTACTGCTAAGCTGTGTGACAACTCCCTGACACACCAGCTTGTCCGCCTTGCCATCAGACTCTTTAGGACTCTTATCCAAACCTTGCTTTGCAGGAAACAATCGGTGAACTCCCAAGCTTCCCAGAGACGTCACTGTGCTGTGTCCAGCCCTCCTGAACATTCACAGAGTAGTCATTTGTTGCTCCTTTAAAAAGACAATTCACTGCAACTCATTAATTCATGGGAAGGAGGGGGGGGTTACAAATGCTCTTATTTCAATCACAGCACTGAACTGATTTATGGTAAAAGTAAAACAAGGTCATTAAACAAAAAGTCATAGGTTTAAGTGATACCGAGTATAAGGAATAAAGATAGAAAGGATTACAAGGAAATAAAAGTGAAAACATGCTTCTAAGACTAAAACCTGGTTTAAGTCTCTTGTTCAAAGAATTGTTTCTCACCAAGGGTATGTTTACACTGCAGTGTAAGCTCAGGGTTCGATCTGAGGCTCAAACCTAATCCCACCTGTATGCACACAAATTGTGGTAACCCAGGGCTCGGACCCTGGGTCCCAAGACCCCACGGGGTGGCGGGTCCAAGCCTCAATCAAACCATGACCCCGTGTTCAAGCCCTGTTGCTTTGTAGCATAGACGTAGCCCCACTAGTCTTGTGCTCTGGGAGTCTGCCAAAAGTATCCCACAGGCTGACTTTTTTTATCCTCTGAACTGTCAAGTTGGGTGGACAGTCAAGTTTTCCCATGCTGCACTATGAACAAAGGGCTAAAGTGGCCACATTTTGAGAGGGTGCTTGGAAGACTGGGATATAAGTGGTTGGACTCGGGCCTGCATAATGCAGTGTAAACATTGGAACCCCAGGTTAAGACCCAGGGTTCAACAATTCCTAACCTGTGATTACAAATGAGTGTAGATGTTTAAGCCTTAGGTTTACAAACCCAGGGTCTGCTAACTTGAGTTCTTCTAATTCTGAGCTTCACAGAGCTTAAAGTGCTTGGTTCCTTTGTCTCCTCAGGTGAAGGGTAATTTCGGGGTTCACTCCCCCTCTATAGTCTGGTAAATTTTTGAAATGTATTCTTCTGAAGTGTATCCCTAGATACATTTCCTTTTCCCTGCTGCGTGTGAATGCCATGCTGCCTCCTGCAGACTGTATGCTGTCTTCTCTCCACTGGTGACTTTTACAATGCAAATGATCTCTTCCTGCAATTTCTCATACAAATGAGTAGCCCATTGAATTTGGCCACACCTGGCCTTTTTCCTTTGTTTGAGGAAAACCTGTTTAAACCAGGCATGTCAGGGGGATTTGATAAACACCTTTTAGTCATATATTTCCAGCCTATCTGTAAAGTTCTTCAAGGGTTGACTGTACATACATCACACAAGAATATTAATGATCAGTGAGTTATTAGTTTTCCAATGACATATTACATTACACCTTTTAGATACAGATTGTAATATTAGTGAGTTGGGGTACACTGAGTTGGTCAGGGCAGCTGAAACTCATTGCTGGGTACCAGGCAAACCCTTGTCTTTTGGCACAAGGATGCTCTTAGGGTCACACATAGGGTGACCAGATGTCCCGATTTTATAGGGACAGTCCTGATTTTGGGGGCTTTTTTATTATATAGTTACCTATTACCCCCCGTCCCGATTTTTCACACTTGCTATCTGGTCACCCAAGTCACACATGTAGATTATCCATAAATTAACCAATAACACCAGGGTGTATTCAGGTAGTCAAGTTAAATTTGTCTTCTGTTTGTGAGCTGGAGCTGGGGGAAGAAAAAACATGACTGCTTTTATGTTAAGCTTGAAGCTGAAGCAGAAAAAGAATGAAGTTCTTGTACAGGTTTTTTCCTTGTTCTAAATGAGCACTAATTATAGCTTGATGTTTGTATCTGGAATTAATGTCAGACTAGAAATTGGTGCATTGATTTTTGGTTCTTCTGTGACTTTAAAAAAAACCCTTTTGTTTGCATTTCTAGCTTTACAAGTGTAAAAAATGAACTTTTGCCCAGCCATCCTTTGGAACTGTCAGAAAAAAATGTAAGTGCAATACTGAATTTGATAACCTTTTAAAAGTTTCTTACCATCAGCTAGTTACAAAGTTTAAGGGCTATTGTTACTGTTAACTGCTTGACAAGTGCAATTTCAGTGCATCCCAGTCAGTGGTGAATAGCATTCTAACATTAATTGAATAAAGATGCCTAACAGCAGTATTGCTGTGATATAATTTGTGAATTTTTGACAGGTGGAGGTTGGTTAATACACCTCTACCTCGATATAATGCTGTCCTCGGGAGCCAAAAAATCTTACCGCGTTATAGGTGAAACCGCGTTATATCGAACTTGCTTTGATCCACTGGAGTGCACAGCCCCGCCCCCCCGGAGCGCTGCTTTACCGCGTTATATCCAAATTCGTGTTATATCGGGTCGCGTTATATCGGGGTAGAGGTGTAGCTGAAAGAACTGCTAGGGTTTATCTCAGCACAGGAGATTTGATGGAGTAGAACTAAACATCTTCAGGAGATACACTTTTGGGTTCATTTTAGTAATATACCAAAATATTACTCCTGTATTATGCTGAAATGGTTATGGTTGTTCTTATTGCTGTAGAAGTTTATAAACTCTACAAATTGCATTAATAGCAAAGAAACTAAATATCTTTGCTTGGTATGTCATAAGCCCCACTTTTAAATAGCAAAAGACACTGGCAAGGCTAATGTAGTAAGCTAAAGAAGTAAAGCTTCTGGACTTCTGATGAAAATTACAGAGACCTACTAGACGAGGGGTAGGCAATGTATGGCACGCGTGCCGAATGTGGCACGCGAGCTGATTTTCAGCGGCACTCACACTGCCCGGGTCCTGGCCACCGCTCTGGGGAGGTTCTGCATTTTAATTTAATTTTAAATTAAGCTTCTTAAGCATTTTAAAAACCTTATTTTCTTTACATACAACACTAGTTTAGTTATATATTATAGACTTACAAAAAGAGACCTTCTAAAAATGTTAAAATGTATTACTGGCACGCGAAACCTTAAATCAGAGTGAATAAATGAAGACTCGGCACACCACTTCTGAAAGGTTGCCAACCCATGGACTTAGACCTTTGATGTTTTGCCTAGAGATGGTATCCTGTCCTGTAACTTATACTTCTGCTTGTTTATGCTAAATGTCTTCTTTGGAAACATCAATGCCTCTTACACCAATATATTGTTATCATAAACGTTACAAGTATAACTTCTGAATATTAAGAAAATACAAAAACCAGGAAAAATCACAATCTTCTGTCACTGAATATGGTGCTGCTATCAGTAGCATCAATGCAAAACCTGGAGCCAAACCCCCCCTCCTCTTCCCTCCCATGGAAATACATGCAAAATGATTTTTAGTTTATACTTGAAAAGTTTATTTGACCAATCAAAATGTCTTTTGTTATCAGAAACCAGTACCTATTAAGTAGGTATCCATACGCTATATTTCTTGTTATTGATTAGTGCCAGAGGACCCAGTAAGGAGTCAAGACTCAACACTTGCTTTCCTAAATGATTTAAAACACTGGGACTCGTGTACAAGATATTTAACAAAAATAAATATCTGCTGAGATTGTATATAAAGTAATTTCATTATACTGGAAATAGGAAAAGTTTGCCAAATATAGGCTTCTTATATTTTTCAATGATAGCAAAAAAAGTTACTCTTCTTGTCAGTTTATAAGGCCTGCCATGGATTCTTTTGGGCCAAGATGCTTGGCTTTCCCCTTTCTGGGCTACTAATATTTTAATAATTTCTTGAAATTGCTGTGTGATACTGCAAAGTAATACACAACTACTCCACTTGGTGGAGTCCTGTGTATTCTGCTTGCCAAAAATAACAAAATACAGCTTTAGCAAGTAGCAAGTAGCAAGCAGCATGCAATGCATGATTTTAAAATTAGTTTTTCTTTCTCAGTTATTTAAAACAAATGAGTTAATATTCTGGCAATTTTCTTACACATCGAGGTTTATAAATCTAGCAACCTATTTACTGTATTTTTTTTTTTTTTGCTGAGGATGTTTTCCATATGCATGTTCGTTGAAGTATAATTTTACAAATATATTTTCTATAGCTATAATTAAATGGAGCTTTTAAAAAAAAATCTTTTGATAGTTTCAGCTAAACCAAGATAAAATGAATTTATCAACTCTGAGAAATATTCAAGGACTCCATGCACCTCTAAAGCTGCAAATGGAATTCAAAGCAGCAAAGCAGGTAGGCATTTTAATTATTCTAGTAATATGAATTGCCTTAGCTAAGTTATAGACATATCTGCAAACATGCTTTTTAAAAAGCATTTGTTTCTTTCAAAATATATTAGATAACAGCTGTTCATCTTCTATACATTTTTCAAGCAAACTCTAAGCAGAACTGGCTTTATTGCTCATGATAAAACTAACGCTGCTTATTTGAAACATTGAGTTCTGTTATCATAGCAAATTCCAGGTGAAGTGAAGCTGAACTTCTTAAGTCTTGTGTGAGATTCTCCCAACCTGCAGGCCTTGGGAGGAGGACCACCGGAATGGAAGTTATATCCCTGATTTCCTTCCCCAAGACCAATGTTCTTTCTGGCAAACCTCCCGAGGAATCACAGGAAGGGAACTCTGCTCCTGCAAACTAAAGGAGTTTGGGAGGCTGGAGCATACAAGGAGATGGGGGAGAGATGGGGGCAGTAAAACCCTATGTGCACCCCCCCATCAGCCCTTCTTTGTAAGCTGTGGAAAGTTCACTGGGGACCAGCCCCCAAAGTTTAAGTTCAGTGGGAGATTGTACCCACCACCCCTTCTGAGTTCATTGGAGATAATCTTTGACTGCTGCATGTCCGTCTCTTCCCCCCCCCCCCCCCCCACCCCCAGAAGCCATAGTAGACTTGTTTGTCCTCAGTGAATGTATTTGAGGTAATTAAAGATTGACAAGCCTGTTTGGGCTTGTTTGCGGCTAAGGCACCTACTACAGATGTGTGTTTAGGTGGAATAGGGAACTACCCCATCCTAAGGGTTAGGTGTTGGCCCACAACAAGCCTCATAAGGTTTGCTGTGGGTTTCCTGCCCTGCAGACACCAGAAGACCTACAAGAAATGCTGGAATTTTTCCTGCTCTCACCCAGTCACTCCTCCCTGCAGATCTGAGATCTGTTGGGGGAGAGCTTTTCTCCCACAGCTTCTTGCATATCTGGCAGGAAGGGAGAGTGGTGAGAGCAAAGACATTTTCCCCCCTACGTGTGGATTGCCTTAGTTATGCAGGAGAGAAGAAATTCTTGTGACCTTAGGATACTTGTTGGCCTTTGTTTGTTATCTTTAGTGTTCTTAGAAGATAATATGAACTCTTACCAGTGATATGTGCCTATACCTTAACTTTACCTTTTTACAGCATTTGAGTTGGAATAGTATTAGTATTGGAACTGATTAAAGTGCAGCTGTACTAGCAAATATTATGGATAATTACAAATCCAGTATACCCACAAGCAAGAGACAGCTATGCTTTGTTATATATAAAAAACAAGTACTCACAATAACTTACCAGTAAAGTTTTTCTATGTCAAAGGCAGTTGTGAATACAAATATGCTGCTGTCTGATGTGCATCTTGTGATCTGAGCTCTTTACTTGTCATTTTAGTCAGTTGCCTTACTACATACGCAGTGACATGTGCAGAGCCTTCCTCCACAATCATATGGTGGTCTGATGGTGCACATGACATAAACCTGTCCTTTTGAGCAAGAGCCAATCTCAAGCTTTGTTGTTGTTTATTTGTATTATTGTAGTGCCTAGGAGCCCTAATCATGGACCAAGACCTCATTAAGGCTGCTTCTAGGGGAGATCGGAGAAATGATGTTCATAATCTAATGACTCTTAGGGAGGGCCATACAAGTTCATTAATATAATGGTATAGCCTGTTGATGTGCTTTTTACTCTCTTTTGATATATGGATTGAAAAAATAAAATTGAAAATAAATTAGCGTACCAAATTATTGAAATGTATGTTTACTAATCTTGTAACTCTCAAGCTGTCACTCAAGGTAAAGATACTTTGTAGTGACCATTCACAGATATTTGGCAGAAAACAGTGGGCATATTTTCCTACTGAAATTGAAAACAGTTTTTCATGATAGTGCATTTTGATGTTTTGATCCCATGCCTTGACTATAGGACGAGGTGCCAGACAGGTCTTGAGACAAATGTGTGGAGGCTAGAATATCTCTACACTCGAGTCCGTGTTATCATTCTGTCATTTCCCAAAGAACAAATTACTTTGCCTGTCACTTTTAATTACAGTCGGGACTTGGGAAGCCTGAATATGAGGAACCTGCGTTTCTTTCTGACTCTTGCTGTGTTTTCACAGATCCAACGTCTTCCGTTTCTGCATAGCTCAAATATAGCGCTGGATACACTGAGAGGAAATGATGAATGCATTGGTTTTGAGGATATTCTTAATGGTAAATTGTTTTCTTTCAAAGATTTTGTAAGCTGTCAAAACTTTCTCAGGGCTATCAGAAAGGTGAGATTTGGGAACTGCCAAGATTTCTGTGCCCCCAACAGTTTTCTATTAATTCAAGTTTATAGGTTAGAAAAGGGCTATATCAGGAAAAAAATAAATATGGTGAAGCTGCTTGTTCTCCTGAGGTTATCCTGAAATGTGAAGCAAAATTGTGTCTTGTATTTGGATGTGTAACATATCCCCTAACCCATGTTTTAATAGTAGTGAAAGAGAATAAATGCCAATAAAAATTTATTGAAGAAGTGGTTTTTATCATCTGGGGCTAAATTATGGAGCCTCAGTATTCCTGGAGGAGTGCTGAAGAGAATGTGCCTCAGAGGGGCCCAGTTTGTACTGTGCATAGAAGGAGCACTGTCTGCCCTATCCATTAGGGCAAAGTATATTGCTCCCCAATGTGCATTGCCCCCACTCCAGTGGTTGATATGAAGGGGGAGTCAGTCTGCCCCCATGCATTATTTTGCTCCTAGAAGCCCTGTTTAAATGAAGCACCACATGTGGTGTTTGGGTTGCACTCCAGTATGATTGCTGTTTTTTTAGTGTGAAGTTTGAAGTTCTCATTCTGATATTTCTTTCGATATACTATCTTACCTACTAGACTTGGGCTCTGTCTTTTTCTATACACATGCACCCACTTGAAACTAATTTTCACTGTTGCTTTTTAGTGTTGTAACCATTCTCTAGTTCTATTTTTTTTTTTTTTAATTAAGTACTGGGCTTTGATCATTACTTTGTAAAACTTTCTTTTGTCACACTCATGTTGCTGATATGCCATTTCAACTTAAAACGAAGTTTAAAACTTGTTGTTTTTCTGTCTGTTGCCCCTCCTCCTTTTCCCTAGAAAGAAAACCTTTGCCGGGTTTCCTTCCCCCTGGTTGTTGCTTAGAACAGATATTTAAAGGTCGACAGATTTGAAGCATACACTGCAGAACTTTTCTCAGTAATCAAGATGTGCACATTGCTATAAACCAGCCGTTTTCAGACTTTTTGTATTGGTGACTCCTTTCACACAGCAAGCCTCTGAGCATGACCCCCCTCCTTATAAATTTAAAAATGGGGGAGGGTGGCAATTTAATTTAATGGGGGCTCAGGGCTGTCAACCCCACAGAGCTGACACCTCACGACCCCTATGTATCCACCTTGTGACCTCCCGAGGGATCACAACCCCCAGTTTGAGAACCCCTCCTATAAACATATACATCTAGAGGAAATATAGTCATCTTGTCTTATGATAGTTTCTGTTTCAAAGTGTTACTAACTTTGTAAATATTTTACTGTCTATTTTCTAGACCCATCGCAGAGTGAAGTTATGGGAGAACCACATGTGATGGTGGAATACAAGCTTGGTTTATTGTAACACAAATGTAGTCCGAACCTACTGTTCATGAAAACATTTCTTGTATGTGTCTTTATACTATACTACAGGTTCAGTGTACAATATTAATATTACATTGACACAATGTTTTTGTTAACTTACCCACAGGAGAGCTCTTGCCTTACTTGATGAATAGGCACATTAAATGTTTAAAGTCTATTATGATTTATTCTCTGCTTACTGTCAATATAAATGTCCTACAACTGGGTATTTTAAAACTGTACAAGAAGACGACTCTTCATATATTGCTCAGGACAATAGCTGCTTAGTTTTTGAAATATTATACATATACTACAAGAAGTCCAAAAATGCATGTGCATTTTAAAATTGATTACTGTAGGTAAATGCAGGGAATGCATGTTCTTGCAAAAGAACTTTTTTCAATATAAAACAGGCATTTTCCACTGAATCACTTTTTGTTCTTGAAATCTTTTAAACGTTGAATAAAAAATTGCTATAAATGCTGTGGTTTCCAAAATATATTTAATCACAACTCAAGTCCCTGACCTCCAACCCAAGCAATGTTACTCTCATCACTTGCAGCCCCTTTAAGGAACCTCAGTAGCTCACTGGTAGAAAAGAACCCTGCCACACACATTTGTCTGTCCCAGCTAAGATATCCGAGATGCTCATTCACTGGAGCTCAGTTGCCCCTTAGGATAGAATTAGACACTGCTCCCTAGGAAGAGTTGGGAGCTGAATTTGGCTTTACCTAACTACTTTTGAGGGGGGGAACCCCTCCTTTGGATTTCACAACAGCCTTACTGGGCACCATTGCTCTGTGAAATTAGAGCTTCTGTAGCCCTATTTTGGGCTATGTTCCAGCCTACATGGAAACTTAAAATAACCACTTAGCAACATTTAACAGTTAAGGGGAAAATACCACTGTTGAGAAAGAACATGTAAAATTCAAAATGTTTGTATGAACAAAGGCACATCTGACAGACTGCATCACAGAAGTGTTACAGTAAGAACATTCATTTTTATTTTACATAACTGCAGAACATAAAATTAAAACTGAACTGACTTGGTTGTAAGTAAACAATCTTATCTGGGGATAACCAAAGGGAGATTCTAAAATTAAAAGATACACAAATGCATCTTTTATAAATGAATAGCCAGATTAAAGCTGTTTTCTGTAAATTTAAAGGGTGTATTTTTATTTAAATTACACAGGCTGTGTTATAATTAACTTAGAATAGCTTGTATGCATAACGTATTATAAATCCTTGCAAGGAGTTTAGGACCGTTCTCCTGTTGATTCTCTTTCCATACAATGGTCAAAGTGTGTCATGTACATTTTGAGAATGTAACCAGCCTAAATGTTACGGATTGCTGCATCTTTTAGAAGCAGGGTCCTATCGCAAGAATTATGCTCCAGTATCTGAACTTCCTTCTTTTTTTAAAAAAAAGAAAAAAAATCAATCATCCATCTCAAGACCCAATGATTGCAAAGAAAACCTTCCAAAAATAAGCTTAATGCAGTGAAGTCTCCCCAAGTCTGTAAATGGCCTGAAACAGTAATTCTGAGACATGGGAACTGCATCCATTCAGCAGATTTGGATGTTAACCCAAGCATAATGTTGAGAACTTAAATGTCAGCCTTGTTCTCTACTCTAGCATTGCTGAATACTTCCACAGAAATGTGCAGGTACAAGTTTATTCCACAACCCCAAAGTGTCTGCTATGCCTGTCTATGTGCCAAAAGCCCCAACTGTTCCCTACTCCTGTGGGCCAAAACAACCAGCTTCACTTCCTGCCAATTCTACAATGCAGTTATGCATTTTTAATACAAAATCTTGCAGCAAATTGAAGAATGTGGAGGCAGCATGTTACACTCCAGAAGGGATACTTTCCTGACTGCATTATTTATTTTCATATTTAACTTAGTAAAAAGAAAAAAAACCTTCAATTTCTAAATTACCTAAGGTGGTTGTGGAACTTCCAGTCTGCTTCACTGGAGAGCTGCAGAAGTCAGGGAGTCTTGTTATAAAAGCAAATTTACATCGTTTGCTGTAGAGTATGTAGGGCCTTGCATGTACATTATCTTCACTTAAGTGAGCTTAAATTGGACAAATGAGTGAACAAAAATAGGCCTGTTAATTTTTTTTTTCCTTGCTCTTTAGGGTGGTTTTCTGGTCTTCACTGTGAGCAGTCATAATTAGGATATTTGCTGCAAATATCTGGCCCAGCTATTAAGTGACTAGATTTCATGGTGAGGCCTTGGCATAGAGAGGAGTAGAAGGAACTAAACGGAGGGGTGCGGACAGTGGTATGGGAGTAGTGAAAGGGTAAAAGGAGGGCACAGGTTAAGCAAATAGATTCAAGGTATAGGCTGAGGTGGATGTGGATAGCCTTGAAGGTAAGGACAAGAAGTGTAAACTTGTTACGTCGGGCAAGGGGGAACCAGGGAAGAGTTTTGAAGAGGGGAGCAGCATTGTCTGATCTATCTCTGAGGAACATCATAATTTTAGCAGCTGTGTTTTGGACAGGGTAGAGTGGGAGTCAAGTTGGTAAGAGAGGTCATAGGAAGAGGTTAATGTGGAAGAAGAGCAGATGGGGACAAAGGTTTTGGCCCTGTTGACAGGAAGGAAGAATTTGATTTTTCAATACAGTCCAGAGAAAGAAGTGACAAAGCTAGGAGGAGAGAGGCATCAAAGCTGACACCAGTGTTGTGGGCTAAAGAACTAAAATGTATGGCTGGCTCAACTACTTCCCTCTTTATATTTTATCTTACAATCAAATCACATTTGCTATAGTAAGCTTTCTGCCTGGCAGACAAGCTAAACTAGTTCTGTATCCTCTAAGATTGGCTAGCCTTTCACAGTTCCTTAAATGGACAGTAAGAATGCTATTCCAAAATGCTGTTTTGCTTAGATAAGGATGTTTGCATATGTGATCTCCAGTCATTTAACTTGAGTGTCAAGTACATACTATTTTGTATCACTAGCTGCAAAAGAAATTAAATGATATGTTGGTGGCCTGAGCTGCTTCTAAATATTACTCCAGCAATTGCATTGCTTTGTGCATGCTTGTCTGTCAAAACAACAAGATCCAAACGTTTAGAAGACTAGACAGATCTCTGCTTTATTAACTTACAGCAAAAAAAAATGCTTGCATTTATACAAAAATATTTCACTTGTCAAATCACTCAATTGCTACAAAATTTAAGGTTTTATTAAAAATGTATAGTACAGTAGTGCCTGGAGGCCTCAACCCATCTGATGTCTCATGCTATATACTGAATAAATATTAGATGATTTTACATAAATTTTGGCATAACTTCCTATTTATTTCAATCTAAGTGCTATATTCCCCAGAAACATTTTGCATCTCCATATAGACAAGTCCACAAAACATGGTTTTATACATTTTGTGTGCTGCAAGATCGACATAAAATGTTCCATTCTCCCACCCATGTAATATGATCATGTGTGAAAATTCTCATTTGGGCCCATGGAATGTCCCATTGCACAGCTAGGTTTTCCAGATTACCAACAGGGAGTGCCAGGGACAATGACAGAACCTCCATAAAGAATGGGAAATGAATGAAGGTATCCATCCTCTTTTCTGAATCACTACATTTTCCAGGAGTTATTAACTTAGACATGGCAACTTCACTCTACATATTTTCTGGCATTAACTATTATATAACCTGTGTGAGCAGAGTATCCAGATCAGAATTGTGTGTGGTCTAGATGAAGGGCCTAAACAAATCTTCACAGCACTCTTATGAAAAAATGTCCTTTCTTTTGTTAAAAGCTGTGTACATCCCTGAAGCAAAATGTTGTTTACAATTCAAGTGCTTTTTTCAAAGTTTGTGTTTAAGAGCCCTTAGACTCGCATTTGAACTTATGCTTTCTATTTAGTGAGCATCACCAGTGTACCTGGTGGTGTACAAATGTAAAGGAAGACAAAGTCCTTGTCCTGAAGAGTTTGCACATAATCAAAGATTATGTGCAAGATCATACACATAATATACACCTTTTATAGCACCAATCTTGATATGGTGCCAATATTTTTGGTGGATTACTTCTGAAAGGCTTTCCTAAAGCTAAGTAGGGTGTTGTTCTTAAAGTGAATTTGAATGAAGAGAAGAAGGTCATTTGAGTTGCATGTGCAGATTTGTGGTCTGTCTCTCCTATATGGTAACAAAGATGTTTAGCTTACCAGAATTCTGTCCTTTTCCTGTTTAAAGTGTATGTGCATATACAGTTAGTTCACATTTCACAGTTGATTTTCTAACATAACATCCTTCCTAATATGGAGGCTAAAGTGAACTCCAACCAATTTACTTTGTTCTAATTACTGCACCAAATCTCTGCTTAAAAATACAGCACTATGGAGTCTCTCTTTGCTTGCTGATAGATTAGAGTAACCTTAGCTGTAAAAACAGTCCATGGGTTTTTTTTAAAAAACAGGGAGAGGAGGGAAGGGCAGAGTTGTGCATTATATAATGCAATTGCCTGCCTGATTTGTGCATAAAGGTATCCTAGTGCAAGACCAAGGAGCACTAGAATTCCAGTTCTAGTGCTAACTTGCTCTGTGACCCTGGATAAGTCACTTTACCTCTCTGTTTCCTCATCTCATAAACAGTGATGATAATATCTGCCTCAGAGGGTGAGAATTAATTACTTAAATAATTGTAAAGTGCCTTGAAGATGAAAAGTGCTATATAAGTTCTAATTACAATTAGAGTGCATTCAATGCAAAACAATTAGATGTGTGGGTCAGATTTAGCCACTTCATCAAGGTTATAAAAGAAATAAAGATCCACAGAAGAGAAAGTTCTTATGGCCTTTCAAGAGAGGAGCTCTTAAAGATGCTACAATGGTTTAAGTGGAGCTATGATGTAGATAAATGAATGATATATATACCTTGGCCCATGATAGGAGGAAAAAAGGACACAATGAAATTAAAAGGCAGTAGATTTAGAACTGATTAAAAAAAAAACACCTTTTACACAATCTGGCTTATGCACATACTTAAGTTTACATAATGCAAGTAATATTTGAAGTCAGTAAGACTACTCAGTGCATAAAATGCATGTGCTTAAGTCTTTGCAGAATCAGGGCCTCTCTAATTAGTCTATAATATTATTGAAACAAATGATTTAGCAGATTATTAAAAAGGCTTAAACATTTAGGGCCAGACCTTGGGCCCATTGAAATCAATGGCAAAACTCCCAGTTACTTAAATGGACCAGGATCTGCCTCTTAGAATACATCTGCAGTTAAAATAACTCATAAAAAAGTCCCTTATACTTCACAGCATAGACTAGTCACTAGCTAGGGTCAGGAACAGATATCCCTTCTCACTGTGGTCACTGCCATATGCAGGACAGGGAGTGGATAGACTATAAGTCTGTTCTGGCACAACAGTTTCTATGTAAAATTAATAACTCATGAGTGAGACTGTGTCCATGTCCATCAATGATTGTAGGAATACGACTAGAGATTAGAGTGTAAATTGAAGGCAACAGGCAGAAGTCATCACAATATTGCAGCTGGTTGATGTGTATGAAATGAGTTAGCTTCAACCTAGTTCCAACTGGCCAAATGTCCATATCACAGATCCCACCAATGGAATGAGCACATCGAGCTGCCATGAGAAGGAATGCATTGGAAAGAGTCCATGCTGGCTTCTCATTGCCACAGGTTATTCTCATTATAATATTAGAGGGAAAACCTATCTTGAGAACAAAGTTACAGGTGAGTTCCACACTTGCAAATGTTTCACATATAAATTAAATCTGCAGAAAAATGGTTTAATTTACAGTATATGCCAGAATTTTCCCCCGTTTGTTTGCCTTTTGGAAAAAAACACATATAGTTTGCTCATTTTAGACTGTCCTACAGGCCCCACAGTAACATAAAAGTCCTTTGAGATGCACACTATAGGCCAGATCCTGAGCTGGTGCAAACTGGCAAGCTCCATTGGCTTCAAAAGAACTACAGAGATTTATACAAGCCGATGATCGGGCAAACTATCATTGTCACACAAGTTTAGATGACACAGCTGCATCATATGCCTCACTTTAATTTTTTTAATCACTTGACAGCCCTAATGTTATCACGATTAATCACGCTGTTAAACGATACAAGAATACCATTTATTTAAATATTTTTGGATGTTTTCTACATTTTCAAATATATTGATTTCAATTACAACACAGAATACAAAGTGTACAGTGCTCACTTTATATTTATTTTTTATTACAAATATTTGCACTGTAAAAAACAGAAGAAATAGTATTTTTCAATTCACCTAATACAAGTACTGTAGTGCAATCTCTTTATCATGAAAGTTGAACTTACAAATGTAGAATTATGTACCAAAAAAACCTGCACTCAAAAACAAAACAATGTAAAACTTTAGAGCCTACAATTCCAGCATGGAAGCATGTCCTCTGGAACGATGGTTGAAGCGTGAAGGGACATATGAATTTTTAGCGCATCTGGCCCATAAATATCTGGCAACGCCAGTTAAAACAATGCATACAAATGCCCGTTCTCACTTTCAGGTGACACTGTAATTAAGAAGTGGGAAGCATTATCTCCTGTAAATGTAAACAAACTTGTTTCTCTTAGCGATTGGCTAAACAAGAAGTAGGACTGAGTGGACTTGTAGGATCTAAAGTTTTACATTGTTTTGATTTTGAGTGCAGTTAAGTAACAAAAAAACCTACATTTGTAAGTTGCACTTTCATGATAAAGAGATTGCACTACAGTACTTGTATGAGGTGAATTGAAAATACTATTTCTTTTATCATTTTTACAGTGCAAATATTTGTAATCAAAAATATGGTGAGCACAGTACACTTTGTATTTTGTGTTGTAATTGAAATCAGTATTTTTGAAAATGTAGAAAAACATCCAAAAATATTTAATAAATTTCAATTGGTATTCTATTGTTTAACAGTGCGATTAATTACAATTAATTTTTTTAGTTAATCGCGTGAGTTAACAGTAACTAATCAACAGCCCTACTTTATATCATTTTCAAACTTGAGAGACAACAAAATATGGCTCTCACTTATTTTCTCTTAATTCTGAAGAGACATTATTTGTAAATCCAAGAGCACAGGATGTAAAAAAATAAGTAATTCTAAATTCTTATTCATAAATACATATCAATCATTTTTGCTATACTTTAAAAACTGATAAAGACCCGCCACTCTCACCCTATTTGCATAGTTAAGTATAAGGATTAAACTCATTCTAGCATAAAATAGGAAGACTGGAAATGCTAGCAGTTTTATGGTAATTGTTGCAGAGCTACTGTCCAGATTTCATCTACAACTGTCACACTCTCTCCCCTATCAGTGTGTATGTAACAGGCTGTGCCATGCACATCAGACTAGAAAACCAAGGTAAGTAAATTCTTTGTTCAGCTGTCAATACTCTCTTCACTGGATACTTCTTCATATGCAGGTGATGCCAAGTCCTCTTCATGCCAACTGGTGCACATAAGCCAGCTGGAAGAGAGAGATAAGACACAGAGACATTTTTAGCAAAATAGTAATGTACAGTATGCTGAATCAGCACCAACAACACACCCAATGGCTTTCTGCACAGAAAGGTCCAGGTGGCTTAATAAATAAAGCAATGATAATACTTGCCCTATGTAACATGAGTTAGACAATCTCATTTCGGTTCTCTGTGAAAAGCACTAAGCCAGCATGCCTGATTTAGCACAAATTGGAACAAACTGCAGTTTCTGCTCTGAGATAATACCATTGCAAAGGATGATTTCTCAGGGTTAGAGTGAGGCTATTCTAAGGGCAGTATACCACAGATAAGGCATTAATCTGGAGTGGAGAGGGAAGATGAGACCTTCAGACATAACTATCATGCTATTCTATAGTCCTGGATCCAAGATGAATTAATTTATTGGTATGTGTCTATGACCCTTTGTACAGAAAACACTGCCTTTTTGAAAGGAGCTTTCCCTGTTATGCCGGAAATTATAGATTAAGTTATATCTCTCTATATCTGAGGTACTCATATGGCCCCCAATAACAGAGTATCTGAGCACCTCAATATCTTTATGTTCTAAAATACTCACTTCCAGGATGAGACCCTTTATCTTTCAACTCCATTAAACCTATTGGGTCAGAATCACTGATATATTACTCCAGTTTAAAGCCAGGATAATTCAATGGAATGAGAGTGGCATAAAGCTGGAGTGATGCAGTAGTGAATCAGGTCCAAGGTTTTGAAATGTTGAAAAGCACTCAAGTCTGACGTGTTCTTCATGTCTCACTACCCTGATCTTAAAACTCAGCTAGTCCAGAACAAAAGGCATTTGAGATGAAGTTTAGGCATGAGGTGAAAAGGTACAAGACTTCAGGAAGGATAACACTATCCCTCTTAATAAATATTTAACTTTCTATGAATCTAAGAGTATACGTGAACTGGGAGAATGGCTCTTCTTTTTGTCAATTCCATTCATGTTTCAAAGTCTCAGATGCATAGTTTACATTAGAGAGAATGCAAGTGAATTTAGATATCATGAACACCAAGGAAAGGTGTAATTTGTCCTGAATATTACTGAAATACAGCTGGTTCAGTGTGGGTAAATATTACATAAGTTTGTCCTTCCCCAGCTTTTCTGATATGCATGGAGATTTATTCACACAGGGCTTGATCTCATGCTCAGTGAAGTAAATGTCAATATCAAAGATCCTAGTGATTTTAATGCTGCAGGATCAAGGCGAAGGGGCCTGGATGGAAATGCTCCCATTGACTTCAGTGGTCTTTGGATCAGGCCCATAACTCCCATTGGCAAGAATATACAACAAAACTGAGCTCTCTGCTTTCATACACCTTGATTACCCTCATTTTGTGCCAAATTTTCCCCTCAGAGGCACACACTCAAACAGAGCTCTCACTCACACCAATGGAAGCCACACACATGCATCCAGGGGTAGAATTTAGCCCCACATTAGGAAACTCAAGTTAGACGTAAATATGGCGCCAACAGGTGAAAGGCAACATTTATCCACTAAACCACCCAGCTTCATTTCATACATAAATATATTTCTACTCTAGTAAAAAACCCTTATGATATATACTTACCACATGACGCCCAGGGGAATTATACAAAGAGCAGCTGAGAAGAGGAAACTAAAGCCTGGAAACCAAGCTACAGTGGCTGCATAGAGACTATTAAAAACTGCGAGTGAAATGGCACTAGTCATAACTTCCAAACAGGCAATGCAAGCAAACACAGCACCTGTTAAAATAAAAATATCTGGGTAACAATACAGTGCTCTGCAAGTATTGAAATGAAAGTCATTCACTTTGGTCAGAGAAGAGGATTAATAAAAAAATACAAAAGTTCCACTACAGTTGCAATTCCACATCATACAATTTCTGTACAGCATCACTGTTAGAATGCTTTACCGGCGGACCACCTTCACAATTATTCTTGTTAAGTGACAAGAGCGTGTTGCCAGTGGAGATTATCTTTACTACCACTCTGCCCATGTATCTCCTTTCTTGAATCTTTCAGTAACACCCGCTGTTCTTCCAAATCAAACAACTCATTCTCACTTGCAAAGTTCTGTGCAACTCCACCTACTATCTCTTCCCTTTTCCTGCTCTCCTCTTCTACTTTTTCTCTATGTCCATCTTTTCCACACTTTGTTGTTCCTTTCATGCTACTCCTTATATGCTGAACAGCTTCCAGCTAATGTTCAACAAGGGTCTAATCCAACAAAGCAAGTGCTTTGCTGGATCAAGACTTCAGTGCCTCTATCCTCTTCCTCCATTTCCAGAAATGAAAAATTCTACATTACCTCAGTCTGCATTTTTTCTATTATACTCCATCCGGATTACCCCATTTAGACTGTATACTCTTTAGGAAATATCTTCTTTTGGCATGCTTGCCCATGGCACAGCATTATGTATGCTCATGGTGCTATATAGATAAAGTAACTATAATAATTAAGCATAAAGAGGTCACAAATTCACATATTCATAGTTTCCAAGGCCAGAAGGGACCATTGTGATTAACTAGTCTGACCTCCTGTATAACAAAGGCCATAGAACTTCCACAAATAATTCCTATGGCAGATCTTTTAGAAAAACATCCAATCTTGATTTAAAAATTGCCAATGATGGAGAAGCCACCATGACCCTTGGTAAATTATTCCAATAGTTAATCACAAACAACGTTAAAAAATTATGCTTTATTTCTGGTCTGAATTTGTCTAGCTTCAACTTTCAGCCACTGGATTCTGTTATACCTTTCTCTGTTAGATTGAAGAGCCCCCATTATTAAATATTTGTTCCCCATGTAGAGCCAAATAAATAGTAATCAAGTCACCCCTTAATCTTCTCTTTGTTATGCTAAACAGAATGAGCTCTTTGAGTAAATCACTATAAGGCAAACTGTCTCCTGCATCAAGCCATTCAACTATAGGCAATCCTAAAGAATGATTTTTCCACATTTGTAGTTTCTTGGCAATGTGAATGATTAGAGACCAGTACAGATAAAAACATCTTTGTTTTGCTAAATATATTATAAATATGAATAGCTCAAGAGAACTCTTTTGCAATAAATGAGCTGGCACTTTCACAAAGTATCAGTTTGGCTACTCAAAATTCTGTGAGAGCATTCGGAGCTAGAGGTGCCAAAATATGGTACATACATATTTCAAACAATAAGCCATTCTTTACCAGCTTTAAATTAAACATCAGTGAAAAGATTGCAGAATAACAGGCTTCATTTCTGCACTACACTATACAAAGTGTTTTTAGTTTTAAATCTAAACATCCGTGGTTTTATATAGGTAAGAATTAATGTTATGTCCTTTGGGAAATTTACTATAGCCATGAGGCAGTGGTCCACAACTCAGTATCAGAGTCCTTAATTGTTTCTTTTCCACCCTTTCAAGTGTTTCAAAGGTTGACCATCCACCCTTTGCCATTCGAAATATAATTTGTAATGGCTAACTAAACATGAGATGTATTTCTTTCTCTGAATGTGAAAACTTGCCGAATGTTAAAAGCACTTGTCAAGTCACAACTGTATAACAGAGCTTTACTTTTAACTCCACTTCCAGTTTTCAGGGGATCACTATTTTTAACCAAAATGCCAACCAATCTTTTAGGGTTTTTTTCCCCAATGGAGAAATTTTGGCCAGGTGTTAACATCTAATCTTGTTTACATTAACTTGGAAACAAAAGTCACAAGGATTTTACTGAAATAAAGTAGAGTGATAATAGATAGAACCTGAAATTAAAGAAATTACTTTAAAAAGCTAGAACAAGCAAAAAAAATGGAACCCCTTCACACAAATATGTTCTAAACCTTTTATAATTTAGAGCCTATTTATTTTAAGATGCCTGATGAATGTTTCTTTAATAAATTCAACTCACCTTGTTCACTAGCCAGAACCACTTTTGACAACATGGACCGTAGAACTGGAATGGGCATAAAACATAGAAGAGAGGGCACTCTCACTGCAAAACAATATAATTAGTCATGAGTCACTCAAATAACGCACTTTAGAATTTAAAGGTGAACTGCAATTTTTTTTAAATGACCTAACTGCATTTTATGTACTGCAGGCTCCAAATAGTAAAAGTGATAGAAGATTCAAACCATAACTATTATTGTATTGTGACACAATTATCTTAAATTATCTTAGCACAGAAAAACAGTCATAAACCCAGTATATATACATGATATTAAAAACAGAAAGCCATAAGGAAGTGCTTTCATTCACTTGTCACACTTTTCATTTTTGAATTTACATTTAAAATCCAATATGAACTTGATTGAACATTACTTTTTTTGTTGTTGTTTTTAAAATATCTTTAGATTCTTTTAAGGGATCAGCTGGCTTAATTATATAGAATATAACAATTTTCACATATTTCATGAATCTAAAGGGCCTGCTTTTGAACTCACCTAAAAACATGAGCAGTGTAGTTTTGGCAAAGGCAGCCATGACCATTCCTCCAATGTAAGAAAATATCCCGATGAAGACAATATAGATGTCCCTGAGACAATGTGAAAACAAGTATATTCCTAAAAAACTGGTCAGAGAAACAGAAGTGAATGCAGCTGCTCCATATCCTATGTAGAGTTCATTCCAGCAGAGAGGTTCATCCAGTTCATACAACGTAAAAAGAGAACTCCCACCCATCCAGGTAAAAAAATACATCATGAATGTAAAAAGCAATACAATGATTAAAGTTCGTTTTTTACAAGTGGAAGTTTTAAAAAGCATGTACACCCCAGAAAATGTTTCTTTAAGGCCTTCAGTACAAGATACTGATGCATGCTGCTGGAATTCAGGTACACGTACTGTATCCTCCAGCCAAAATGTAATATAGAAAATATTAATAACGTGAAGCAGAGCAGCAACCACAAATGTCCATGGAAAGCCTAATCCTCTTATGAAGTAGCCGGAAGTCAGTCCTGCTAATCCAGATACAAGTCCAAAAATCAAATCAACCACAGCTATACGTATCGTTTTCTGCTTCTCTTCATTACATAGGTCAGCTATAAAGGCAAAGGCTCCACCGAGGAAAGTTGCAATGCTTCCAAACAGTGAACCAAAAAATGCAACTGCAAACAAAATAGAGAGGGACAGGGAGAAATATGATAATGCACCAAGGAAAGCATTTGATATAAAAGCTCCCACTGAAGGCAGAACTAAAGATTTTTTGCGTCCATGACGATCCCCATCAGCTACAAGGACAATGGCAACCAAAATGCTGGGAACCGCGCCAGTTAAGTCCAACTGCATGAGAAAAAGAGAGGCCTTTTCTTGGACTTCCTGCAAAGGGAAAAAAAAAAATAATATGAAGCAGTTACATATCCAAAAAATTCTACTGCTGTAACCTTTGTCCTCCCTCTCCCTTCCCTCAATATTGTCACTCTTTCTTGTTGTATTTTAACTTAGGACATGATCCTGAACACTCTCATTCAGGCAAGTAGTCCTTACTTGATGAGTAGTCGCAATGGAGTCAACAAGACTACTGTTGTGAGCACGCATTTGTAAGTTCAGGCCCCTATGCTGTGAGCCCTTCAGCAAAGGGGCATTGGTCTGCTTCTGCTCTTACTGAAGTCGGTGATAAAACTACTACTACTTTATGAACAGATGCTGGTTCCCAGGAAGCAGCACCTTACTCCACATGTAATCATATTGAAACATGCAATTTAATGCAGATAAGGGGGATCAGAATCTGGCCCTGAATGGGATTATTACAGAGCCCAGGATATTTTACTTATCTGTAAAGTGTCATGCATATTGATAGTGCTACATCAATAAATAATAATGCACACAAAGGAAATACAGTAGAACCTCAGAGTTACCAACACCTCAGGAATGGAGGTTGTTCATAACTCTGAAATGTTCATAACTCTGAACAAAATGTTATGGTTGTTCTTTCAAAAGTTGACAACTGAACATTGACTTAATACAGTTTGAAACTTTACTATGCAGAAGAAAAATGCAGCTTTAACCCTTTTACTTTAAATTAAACAAGCACAGAAACAGTTTCCTTACCTTGTCAAATCTTTTTATTAAACTTTCCCTTTATTTTTTAGTAGTTTATGTTTAACACAGTACAGTACAGTATTTGCTTCTTTTTTAATTTTATTTGGTTTCTGCTGCTGCCTGATTGCATACTTCCAGTTCCAAATGAGATGTATGATTGACTGGTCAGTTCGTAACTCTGAGGTTCTAGTGTATTGCATAAAAACTAATCGTACTGACACATCTATACTTAATATTATCACATAGTATCCCATGACATGAGAAGCAAGACACAAGAAGTAATTATTCCACTCTACTCCACACTGATAAGGCCTCAGTTGAAGTACTGTGTCCAGGTCTGGGCACCACATTTCAGGAAAGATGTGGACAAATGGGAGAAACTCCAGAGGAGAGCAACAAAAATGATTAAAGGTCTATAAAACATGACCTATAAGGAAAGTCTGAAAAAGCTGGGCTTGTTTAGTTTGGAGAAGAGAAGACTGAGGGGGGACATGATAATAGTTTTCTGGTACACATAGGCGTGGGAACTAGGGGTACAAGGGTGCTGCAGCACCCCCAGCCCATGCCCAGGGCTCTGCTCCTGGCCCCACACGGGGTCCCAGCTGCCGGCCCTGCACCCAGGGACTTTGCTCCCAGCCCCAGCTCCCGGCCCCCTTACCCCGTCCGTGTCCACCCTCCCAGAACCCCGGCTCTGGGAGGTGTGTGTGGGGGGGCACAGACAGGTGTAAGGGGGGCATGAGGTAAAAAGTTTGGGGACCACTGCTTTACAGTTTCCTTAGCTGGCTTCCAGCACCCCCACTACAAAAAGTGTTCCAGCGCCACTGCCAGTACATAAAAGGTCGTTACAAGGAGGAGGGTGAAAAATTGTTCTCCCTTGGGCTGGTCTACACTTGGGGGGGGGGGGGGGAGAGAAATCGATCCAAGATACGCAACTTGTCGAAGTATCTTGGATTGAATTACCTGGGGTCCACATGGTGCGGGATCGACGGCCGCGGCTCCCCCGTCGACTGCGCTACCGCCGCTCGTTCTGGTGGAGTTCCAGAGTCGACGGTGAGCGCGTTCGGGGATCGATATATCGCGTCTTAACGAGACGCGATATATTGATCCCGGATAAATCGATTGCTACCCGCCGATACGGCGGGTAGTGAAGACATACCCTTAACCTCTGAGGATAGTACATGAAGCAATGGGCTTAAATTGCAGCAAGGATGGTTACATTTGGACATGAGGAAAAACTTCCTGTCATGGTGGTTAAGCACTGGAACAAATTGCCTAGGGAGGCTGTGGAATCTCAGTCATGGGAGGTTTTTAAGAACAGTTTAGACCAACACCTGTCAGGAATGGTCTAGTTATGACATAGTCCTGCCTTGAGTGCAGGGGACTGGACTAGATGACCTACTGAAATCCTTTACAGTCCTACACTTCTATGATTCTATGACCATCAACAAGTCTGTGAAGTCTTCCTGCAGAGTGGCAGTGTGAAGTACCTGGATAAATTACCTAACAGGTGCAAATACATTTAAAACCATTGGAAAGGAGTTCTCAGGCTCAGAAAGTCTCAGAATCACTAACCTCTAGTAAGAGAGGTATCAGGCTGTGCGTGTATTCCTGTAAGATACAGTAGCTGCATTATAGCAATAAATAGATGCAAGCGTGGAGGAAGAACTTCTGAGTTCTTTTTATTCAATTTAATAAAAGTTTAAAAATAAAACACACTTGATGGACATAAATTAATGGCACGTTTGTGACTAACGGTAGTAAGTGAAAAGAATTAAAGAAAAAAGTTAAAGAAAAAACAGTAACAATATAAATCAAAGTTGATTTGATGATTATTTTGCACTTGACACTGGTTGCTAGCAAATTCAGATCTTGGTTTGTGTTTAGTTACACGGGCAATACCAAAGGGCAGTCACTCCAGCAGCTGAAAAGGAAGTAACTCGATCAGCCTAGAGAGCAGCGGTAGGAAGGAAAGTGGTTCTCTGTGCACAAATCCCCATGTCATGCTATCAAACAGAACCAAAACTAATGTAAAAGGACTAAAGTCACTCTGAAAGTTCATTTGGAGCTTCCGAGGTATCATGAAGTGGTGGTGCTGGACTTTGTTTACTTGCAGGGTGGGAAGAAGGCATAGCCCTCCATGCCCACCCAGGGTGTTCTGAGATCCTGAAGAAAATTGAGTACATCTTGAGGCAACCATGGAGGGCTCAGACCTTCACATGAAGGGCAAGCCCCCTTACACTCTTGTCTCCCTTATCCCATGCCCTTATGGCAGCACGGCTGCCTCAGAAGTCATATTATCATGGCCTTCCTGCCTGCACTACTGCCACCCTGGGGATCTGACAGCCTGAATCTGGAACCAGGTTAAAATGGAGGATGATCCTTTGGTCCCTAACAACTCCCCCTGATAGGTTTTGGGCCAGATAAGTCGAGTTTTCTTTTGCTTTCATCCAGTTTCTATTTGCGAACAGGGAACAAGATATGGCGTAGCAGTGTTTCTCAAATGTGGCCACTGTGGGCGCATGCGGCCACCCAGGGTTTTTCTTGCAGCCACAGCCTCCTAGGCAGTGATTGGAGGGGGGGGGGGAGAGGGAGGGAGAAGCATTCACCCCTTCCCCGTGGCCACCAGTAGGGGTTGGGCCTCGCCCCCCTCTGGAGCCAGAAACACCAGAAGAGCAGGCAGCCAGTCTGAGTTCCCCCCTTTCCCAGGGGCAGTGGGGTTCAGGCTTCCGGCTTCAGCCCTGGAACGTTGGGCAGCAGGCTCTGGCCATGGGGCTTCAGGTTCTGGCCGCAGGGCTTCGGGCTCCATCCATCGACCGCGGGGCTTTGGCCCCCCCACTCACACTCTCCTTCATTGCCCCCAGCCCCCACTGCTTCCCTACCCAACTCTCCATTCACAGCTTAATTTGTCCCCTGGCTTGCCAGGGTTGAGTAAGTCTGCTATAAAAAGCGATATTAACAAACCTACAAATATCAGTTTTCACAGGAGCAGACTTACTAGCTAGCAAGTCTAAAAAAAACCAGCAACCAAAAAACAAAAGAAACAACAACAAAAAAAGACAAGGCCGTGCAAAGCACCTTATTTTGTTTCTATTCTGTTTAGGTCCAGTAAAGAACTGTACATTATTTTTATTATTGAGTCTGAAAACTCCCCTACATAAATAAATTACAATGATTTGGACATGGATATGTGCATATTTATTTGTTTTTCCTAAAGTTAATTAAGTATTTTAGGAAAAACTGTCAGAGCAGCCACCAAAAAATTTCTTGTGAGAACCCCTGGCCTAGACAGTGAGAGAAAGGAAGCAACTTGATCAACACAAAAAGAGGGAAGGGCCCTGTCTACAGAGTGCACTGGTGCAAAGGAAAGACAAGCATCATGAATGGAGATTAGTGTTAGGAAAGGAAGTAATTTATCTAAGGCCTTGTCTACACCCAGCCGCTAGTTCGGCGGCTGGGAATCGAAGTTCCGGGTTCGATTTATCGCGTCTGGTCTGGACGCGATAAATCGATCCCGGAAGCGCTCACCGTCGACTGCGGTACTCCAGCTCGGCGAGAGGAGTACCGCGGAGTCGACAGGGAGCCTGCCTGCCGCGTGTGGACCGCGTCTGAACCGCGGTAAGTTCGAACTAAGGTATGTCGACTTCAGCTACGTTATTCACGTAGCTGAAGTTGCGTACCTTAGTTCGAAGTTGGGGGTTAGTGTAGACCAGGCCCTAGAGAGAGAGAGAGAGAGATGGGGGGAGCAGGAGAAGGGAAACTACTTGCTCTGCAGAGACAGCAGCAATGGGAAGGGAAGCAATAGCCTGCAGACAAATGGGCATAACGAACAAAGCAGAGGCATCTTGTGAGACAAGGATTAACTGCAGTTGTGAAGACAGCGAAAAAATTGATTCATGGGTAGCACTTTTTGTACAGTTAAACTGCAAACAGAACCTTAGGATGTTCCATGTTGTATGCAATGTTTCTTTACTAAAGCTGGCACTCCAATACTACAGCTGGCACACCACAGTGATGAGCATCATAGAAATGCCAATACATTGGTAATAAAACTCTGCTTTACCATATTATCCCACCCCATCCCACACAGGAATGCTCAGGGTACTGAATAACCCATACCATAAAACAGTCTAAAACTCATATAGATATGATAGCTAAAAACCCAACACCCTTAATAACATTAAACAAGAAGAGAAAAATGGCATGTGTGTGTGTGTTTTGGAGGAGAAAGTCCAACACACGCAAAAAAGGAGGCGAGATGCTCAACTCCTGTAAATCACCCATCTCCATTCATTTCACTGTAATTACCCTGGCTTGCACCATCTGATCTAGTTCAAGGACGGGGGAGGGGGACATATGCCACATTTAGAATGCATGAACACTATCAATGAACACTTCAAGCATTTATAAAGTAAATGAAAATGAACATAAAAAATTATGGGCCAACTCTTCAGCTCGTTCAAACCAACAACTCCATTGAAATCAATGGAGCTACACAGATTTAGAGCAGCAGAGAATCTGGCCCTATTTTCTTAATCTGCAAATCCACTACACTCTAAAATATGATTATACAGAACAAAAAATCCTAGAATACAAAATTAAATGGATGAAAATGAAGAATCCCTTGATTTAAATAAGGATTAAGTTAAGTGAGGAATGTTGTGTCTGAGGCTGAACAATGAGCAGGACAGGACAAATTGATAGCGGCTCCTACAATTAAAGAATGTTACATACTAGCAAAGGATACTGCATGCACTGTATGATAAATAATGTTTCAATATAACTCCTCTGAGCTCAGTTAAAAGAGATTTTGTTCAATCCAGCAATCAGAAAGCACCAGCTTTCATTCCAGTGAATTCTGAACCTCTTTTTAATTAATTATAAAATGAATATATTCCCCAAAGCCTATGAGATAATGAATCCAAGTGCCGCAAAGGCCTTATCCATCTTTGACTAAATCTTATATAACTTTACAGACCCCAAATGCTCTCCTATTGTCTTACATTTATTTTCTCATTTTGCCCTGACACTGTTGAGCTTGAAAAGCCCCTCCCAACCCTACAAACAAAGGAACTACACAAGATGAACAGAGAGGACAATTTGTCTCTTCCTGAGAGGCTGATAGAAACAGAATTTAAGGAACACCACAGCAAAATGTAGGGCATCTATGTATAAAAGTCACTAGTATCTTGGACTCCCAGGAAAATCCAGAATACCTGGTGCAAATATAATCTCAGCAAAGTGTCTGGAGTTTAAATTTCTCAGCCTACTGTTTTTACCCACTTGCAGATAGAATTCTTTCTCAGTGTGGAATCCTGGCCCCATGGAAGCGAATAGGGATTTTGCCATTTACATCAATGGGGCAAGAATTTCATGCTCAGATGCTATGGTGATGAGTGTGGTGTAAAACACAGGCAGACAGACAAAATCGTGATTATTTCAGAGTTTACAGCTACCTGAGGCCTGTAGTGATGAAATAATGGGAACTGGAAATTGGCAGGGCATGGGCAACAGAAAAGTTCTGCAGGACAAGATCCTGCTTACCGGAGACCCATTGCCCTGAACAGAGTTATCCAAGCACTGTGAATGTAAAACTAGTTATTTATTATGCATCCTTTATGTCAAATAATTGCAGTGAGCAACTGTGTGGAAAAGTAAATTCACAATGATCTTGTTGCAAGAAGCCATTTGAAATTCAGCTGACTCATGGTTAATAAGCGCTTTTTTCAATGCTTTGCATGTAGTGGGAAAGTTTTATTTTTCGAAGCATGTACTGTCACGTTTTGAAAAAAAGCTTGAATTTCAGGGTTTTCCAGCAAATGTCAACTACAGAAAAAAAAAAATCAAACTAAGTTTTTGTGAAGTTTAACTACATTTCCAGATCAGAAATCTGCAGCTGGCAGATTTTTCATCATTTATGGGTTTTGTAGTTGCAATAATGAAAACAACATGACAGTATATGGCTATGTCTACACTAGTACTTTTGTCGGTAAAACTTTTGTCGTTCAGGGATGTGAAAAAAAAAACATACCCCGTCTGACATAAGTTTCACCAACAGAAGCGCTGGTGCAGACAGCACCAGGTCAGCGGGAAATGCTCCCCCGCCGACTTAGATACTGCCGCTCGTTGGGGGTGGTTTAATTATGCCAACGGGAGAGCTCTCTCCCGTCGGCATAGAGCTGCTACACAGAAGACTTTACAGCGGCAGCGGTACACCTGTGCCACTATAAGGTCTGTAGTGTAGACATAGCCTACGCGTGACACTAAGAACCCCTCAATGCCAACTGGCAAAGGGCTCACTGTTCTGTCAGCAACTCCAATCAGGCCTCACAAACTCACTGCACCTAACACATTGCTGTCACAGTAATTATCCATAAAGAATGTTGTGTGAGGTATGAAATGAAAGTCAATGACACGCTGGCCATTAATATCATTGTGAAGTGTATGTATTAATACTATATGAGGAAATGTGTATATGTACTGATAATATGCTTTAAAGTCTGTAACCAAACAAAGGGAGAAAGAGGTTTCTTCCAGGAGGAAAGATAGTTATCACTGTCATAAAACAATGGAAGCTACATGTAAAGTCGACAGGAAAGACAGGTTGACAGGGGGCAGGAGGGATGTGAACACAATATGGCACCAACACAGTGGAGAACAAACAGCAGGAATGCTTTCAAAGGTTTACTGGGCTATAACAGGGATGCAAGAACAACTCCCATTACCCATTTCACTGAGGAACACTCTTAGTGAGGGGGTGATTTGTGAAGGAATAGATCCTAGATTGACTGAAAACCAGCAAGCTCTGCAGAAAGACTTCTGAGGGTGAGAAACTACTTTAGACAAGGGTTGTAGCCTGTTAAGTTTTTATCTCTGGAAAGTGTGTTATAGTTTTGTTTTATTTGTAACCATTTTTGTTCCCCTTAGTCTTTCTCAATACTCATTTGAATCTGTGAATCTCTGTTCTTTGTTAATAAACAATTACAGTGCTGTGTTGCTATAAAGGACCTGATCCTGAGTTGTAACCATCCATCTGTGTAACCACCCAGCTGTGTGTACACTATCTCTTTAGGGGCAGCTTACCTGGTAATTACTGAGAGTGTCCAGCGACAGTGGCTGGACACTATGGGGGGGGGAGGGGAATGCTTGTGGGAAGAACGGAGATACACCAAGACTTAAACTTGCAGGCAAAGTAAGGGCTGGAAAAGTTCTGAGGAGTTTGTTTGGGTGGCTAACTGACCATGAGTGCCAGAGAACTGAAAAACAGGAAATCTGTCTCTTACTAAGGCAGGGGGTAACACGATGACCTCTGGTTCTGGACACCTCGAGAAAGTATCACAATATACCAAAATTCATCTACCTAAAACACAGCATGCAGTAAGAGCTAATACTGGATGAAAATACCTGTTGTGGGTGATGTACAAAGACTATTAAGAGAAAAAGCCTAGATCCACAAACCCAACTTTTAGGTGCCTTGGAAAAATCATTGGAATTCACAAACCCTGAGCTAGGTGCCTAGGTTCCCTACACAATTTATGAGGAGAGGTAGGCACCTGAGAATAGGATCCATAAAAGCCAGCACATTCTCCTCTTTGTCTAGCCCCATTAATATTTAATTGTTTAATACAAAGTGGAATGGCTTCAGCAAGAGAAACCCACCTCAGAATATTCTGAAGCCCAGTGGTTAGAGCTTTCCCCAGAGAAGTGGAAAACCCCTATTCAAATCCCTTCTCCTCACAAGACAGAAGGGGTAACTGAAACAGAGTCTCTTGTATCTGGGGTGAGTATCCTAACCACTGAGCTAAAGGTTATAAAGGGAGGTCTCCTCCTCTTGGCCATTTTGTGAAGAGTTAGGCATGCTTGCTGAATTGGGCCCAGCAGGCAAGCTAGGCAGGGGAACACCTACTTTCACCTGGTTTGAGGACCACACTGCAGCTTAGGCATGAGACAGGTGTCAGGTCACCTACCTGAGGGAGCAATGCACATGCCCAGGGGCACAAACTTTGACAGCTGGGGCACTTTGACAGTGAAAATTTAGGTGCTGAGTGAGATTAGGTGCCTACAGAGTTAGGCTGCAGCTGAGCAGGTGGATTGTGGATCACAGTAGGACATAAATTCCTTTTAGATCTGGGCCAAAAAACCTTGATCTAGCCAAAAGCATCCACAGACTTCCACTTCACAAGAACCTCAGGAGACCATGAGTTCTGGTTCAGGTCAAGCTAATAAAAGGTCAAATTGACTTGCAATGGAAGCCTCTCTTTCTCTCCAAAAAGAACAGCTTTGCAGCCAAACATTGCAGCCTGGAGGAGTGGAGAATTCACGTGTTCTCCTCCTGTGCTCTAAAAGTTATTCCAGTTCAATAGCTAGCTCTCCTGCTGTGTGATGCTGGAAGAAGGCGAGTAAGGTCTCCGCAGCCCAGCCTCAGCTTTTTTGAGCTTATTTGTGTTCAATTACATGCTGCAGAGTTAGTGTGGTCAGTGCCTACTAGCATCTCTACATTGATTAACAGATTGCTAAAAGGTGCCTCCTATTCCCAATCACCAGAAAGCTGCTGGGTCTCTTCCCAATTGCAGCTGTGGATCATGCACAGCTGCTTTCTTGCTATTTAATTAAAGCTCCGTAGTTTGGGTCAGCCAGGAAGAGCTGTTTATGCGTCTACTGGACTCTGACTCCCACAGGAGGCTTAACAAAGCCCTGGCTGGGATGATTTAGTTGGGATTAGGTCCTGCTTTGAGCAGGGGGTTGGACCGGATGACCTCCTGAGGTCCCTTCCAACCCTGATATTCTATGATTCGGGAGGTAGAAGCCAAGTAATCAATACTAAAGGGGATTAATGGGAGTCATAAATGGCCTACCTTGGCTAATCTGTCAGCCAAAAAAAAAATATATAGAGAGAGAGAGAGAGAGAGTCCTATGGCAAAAATTCAACTTTGCCCTCTTTTAAGTTTTTCCTTAGCTGACTAGTCTCCTGACAAATGAGGAAGAACTCATTGTCATGGTAGAAAGCCTGAGCTATTCCTCTGAGCAAGTTCAATGGAGTCCACATATGGCATTGACAAGCATGCGCTTGTTATATATGGCAAGTGGGCTAGGTAGACTGGATGCTCCACTCTTGAGAAGGGGCAGTGCAGAATACCAAATTAGTAAATTTATGGTAGCATCCCAGAGATTCAGATCTAGGATTGTGCAAAATCCCTCACTTCAAGTGCTACTTAGAGTTTTACAACAATCCCTTTCTCTGGTTTTGGAATTATGTCAGCTGATGGTCTCTTATTAACACATGCCTTTTTTATAACTCACAAATCCATGTCAACTACCACTTTCCCCTAAATGTAAAGGAAGCTGTGGTGTAACGGGATTCTAATCAGTATCTAATTAAAAGAAGAGTAAATTGTACAAATAATATTAAAATATGCTTTAAATATTTTTTTAAAGGATCATTAACAATCAAATGAAGAGTTGCCATCCTTATATTCTGACAATAAAGGAAATGAATGTCACTATTGGCATGAATGAGAAATCAGAGATTTTCAAAGGTGTTGAAAGATCAGTTCAGTTAAATACATATTTTAAAATTCTCTTTAATTTCCTCCTCCTGGTCTCCCATCCCTGTCTGATGTCATCTCTCCCTGTAGAATGCTATATCTATCTAACCAAGGCCCTGCTCCTGCAAAGACTGACATACATATTTAACTTGACACATGGAGTAGTCCCACTGAAGTCAAAGGTATTAATCACACTGCGTAAAGTTTAACACATGCATACATCTTTGCAGGATCGGGGCCTTAGTTTCTATACTTCTCAGCGTAAGGGCAATATCTTCTTTTGGGGCCAAACCCTGTAAGGGAGTGGTTCTCAACCTGCAGCCCAATCAGCATACAGCTGCAGCACATCCTCAGGGCCATACAGGTAGTATATATGTTGTGTAGGTGCGACCCACATAACACATAGAGAGGTGCATATGCAGCCCACAATGGTAAATAGGTTGAGAACCACTGCTCTAAGCTAATGTGCACCCTCAACTCCTAATGACTTCAGAGGGAACTGAATGTCCTCAGCATCTTGCTGAGTTGATTCTTTGTAAACACTATACACACCTATAGCACCATATAAATATTAATGAAATCATCATTTTATAACAATTAAGCCACTGTTAATTAAATATTTATCTAGTACTCACTGCAAATTTTCCTTTGTAATATGTTTTCTTTCCTACTTCCCCCTCTCCCCCTCCTTACCTTCTGTTTGATATAGGCTGGGTTACTTCTGTTTAGTTCACAGTAAGTAGTGTTGTTATTTTCTATTAAACTGGAGTTGCTTCCTTCTTCCCATAGCCTCCGATAAATATACTGCTGAATCAGCGGTACGGTCAAGAAGGAGGCAAAAGTGTAAATGATGATGACAGGTTCCACTAACAAAACCTTCCTCATGTCTGGATTGCCCTTCAATTCTCTGTTCAGAAAGAAAGAGCATGCATTAGCTGTCCGATACAAAAGGAACACACATACTAGTGTTTCAATATAGTCTAAAATTCAGGTGAGAGGGGTTTTGCACACTACAGAGAGAAAGGAAGTGTCAGCTGGTAATTCTCTGCCAGTTACAGAGGAGCTTACACTGTTTTGAACCAAGCTTGGTTTTAGATTGCTATTGTGTAATTTATATTGCTAAAAATCTGAGTCACGAATGAGTTGCACATTTAATTCAGTTTCTATTTTAGCCAGTCAACTATTTAACTAGTTAAAAAGAACTGAATGTTTTAAAGTTGGTGATGTCTTTTTCTCCTCACCATTGTTCTCCTTGTTTACGTTTTGCCATGTTCAGTAGTTTCTTAAAAACATGTATTTTAAAATTCTAAAAGTAGTTAATCAGTAAAGGATCATTTAAAAACTCGTATATCACACTGTTTTAGAGAACCCAAAGGCAGACATCTTCCCTCCCCAAATAAAATGTCAGGTCTTGCTACTCTCTCTGGGGTTGTTTATTCAGCTGCTCCAAGATACAGCCCAGTTATTCAAAGTCCGGATGTGCAAAATGACCAAAATTACAAGCAGTAGTAGCGAGATCACTTTATGTCATGTGACATTGCCCCTCCCCCCCAAATACAAACTATTTTCAGTGTTAGCAAAAATTCATGTTTGTGTGTATCTAAGCATTCAGGTATCATCTGAATGTCTGTGTGGCACGTCTTGGTCTGATAACATGTGTGTCACTATCTCTAGTATGCCTTAGTGGCTGTGTGCACTGGTCTACACGGCAAAAAAAGTGTGTTCTTACTCACCTTAGCTAACCCATGTTAAAAGAGCAGTGAAGACAGGGCAGATGGGCTTTTACCTGGGGTGAGCAGATCCAGTTCAACCGTAGGCTCCCCTATAGGCTTTAAGCTAGTGTGCCTGAATGGCAGGGTGGGTGTTGTCTGTCTCTCCCCATGTGTGAGTGTGTTGTGTGTGCTTCTAGTGCCTGTTCCTGTGCGGGTTCTAGGGGTATTCCTGTCCCAGTGTCTCCCCCTGCATGGGCTGTGGGCAGGGGCGGCTCTAGGCACCAGCAAAGCAAGCAGGTGCTTGGGGCAACCCATTTGCAGGGGCAGCAGCCAGCAGGGATCCAGCCTGGGAGCTGAGAACCAACAGGGGGCCCTGGGAGCTGTAGTTCCTTGGTTAGCTCCCTGCCTATAGAGCCAGCCCTGGAGCAGGGAAAGAACTACATTTCCCAGCATTCCCTTGGCCGCTATTAACAGGAAAGGAAGTGGGAGGGAGTATGGTAGCTGAAACCTCATGCTGCAGCTTGCTGTGAATGGAGAGCTCATTGCTAGAGCGGAGTGACACTGTGAATGGGGAACAAGTATGCCCAAAGAGTAGAAGGCTTTGGCCCAGATATCCCCTTCAGAAGACATCCCCAGACTCGATTAGGGATACTGGTGTGACCTCACCTTGCAGCCCCCAAAGAAAGAATTGGGTGGACTAAATGGATAGTGCCCCTCTCTATCTGAAGCCTAGCAAGGGAGGTATGTGGATCCCACTAGAATTTAAAATGAAAAGTAAGGGAGGGGAGGCTCTACTGGACCTGGGCAGCTTTAGATATGGTACCAGGCACGTAGGAGGATTTCCACTTCTGAGCCAGGGAAGCAGAAATTGACTTTTCCTTTCCAGATTTAGCTAATATTCAGAAAGGGAATCTAGCATCTGCCTTCCAGATTTGAACACCTCAAAATTCAGGAGTGCTCAAGCTCAATTTGGGCAGCTGTTACTTCATTTCTCCCAAATCAAATATACTGATCCACTGTAACTTGCTGTAGAAAAGGTAGGATAAAATTGAGCAAGAAATGCTTCCCAGTGGTTTTTAGGACTGGAATTGCTATTTCAACAGCCATTGCCTTTTTTTTTTTTTTTTTTTTTTAGTTTTATTTGTTTAAAAGGAAGACACTGATATTGCATTGGCAAATTCCCCACAGAAACAAAGAGTGGAACAAAAGAATAATAAAAGCACCTCAACTTTTCCTCATTTATGGAGGACAGTCTTATAATATACATCCAGATATCCTCCAATCACACAAGCTGAAAATTGTTCCACTTTACTGCAGTTCTGTAACCATATGGGAACCAATCCTGTCTGTGTTCTGTGCACATCCAAAATTCCTGCTGAATGACCCGCCCTGGGAGCAAGTTACCAGTGACCCAGGGCTGGGGCGGAAGGAGGGTGCAGGTGGGGTGGGGGGGCGGGGAAGAGCCCAGGGCTGGGGCAGCAGGGGGTGTGTGGGTGGAAGGACACTGGTAAGGGGGAATAGGGGAGCCCAGAGCTGGGGCAGCATGGGGTGTGGGGGGAGAGAGCCCAGGGCTGGGGCAGCAGGGGGTGCAGGTGGGGGGAGGAGAGCCCAGGGCTGGGGCAGCAGGTGGGGGGAGGAGAGCCCAGGGCTGGGGCAGCAGGGGGATGGGGGGGAGGCCCAGAGCTGGGGCAGCAGGGGGTGCAGGTGGGGGGGGGGGAGAGCCCAGGGCTGGGGCAGCAGGGGAGTGCAGGGGGGGGGAGCCCAGGGCTGGGGTGGGGGCAGCCAAATTTTTTTTTGCTTGGGAAGGCAAAAAACCTAGAGCCGGCCCTGGCTGTGGGGTGCTGCAGGCTCAGTAAGTGTCTCCATGGATGGACTGTGGGGTGCTGCAGGCTCAGTGGGTCTCCCCCTGCACGGGCTGTGGGGTGCTGCAGGCTCAGTGTGTGTCTCCCCACGCAGGCTGTGGGGTGCTGCAGGCTCAGTGGGTCTCCCCCTGCGCGGGCTGTGGGGTGCTGCAGGCTCAGTGGGTCTCCCCGCGCGCGGGCTCTGGGGTGCTGGTGCAGCTCAGCGTGTGCCTGCCCGCGCTGTGAGTGTTGGGTGCAGTGTGCTGGCTGGGGGAATAGGAGAGATGCCCTCCCCGCCGCCCCACACCCCGGCAGCGCCCTCACCTCCTCTGCAGTGCCTGCCGCTGGCGGCCGCGAATCCCCCGCCGGCTGGCACCCGCAGAGCTCCGGCCCAGGCAGCAGCAGGGATTCCTGCTCCCCGGCTAGCTGCTGCGCTAGGCTGCTCCCAAACATTGATACGTCAAACCCGGAACCCGCTCATTGGGTCCCGGCTCACGGAGCCTGTCCCACGGAGCGCGGCGATTGCTCACCCCCAGTGCCACTCGCCCTGGCCCTGCCTCCCCTTGGCTCAGTCCCCCGGCGGGCATGAGACAGCAGCTCGGGCTGCCCTGTCCAGCACCTGCCAGCCGCGCAGCGCGCCCTGGGCCACCCGGCACCTTCCCTCCCGCTCCCGCCGGATCCAGCCAGGGCTCCGGGATCGCGTGTTCCCCTTCCCCGGGCCCCTCCGCTGCTCCCAAGGGGAGCCCCCTCCGCGCGGCGGAACTGCCCCCGGGGGTTTCCGCAGCGGACAAGGGAAGCCCCGGCCTCATAGTTCTGCTGCAGCCACGCTGCTAAGGGAGCTCAGGCTGGATCCGCTTCCCGATGGGGAGATCAGGCCGTTTCCCTCTGCCATCCCCATCCCACTGGGATGTGGCGCGGAAGGGGTAATCTCTGGGCCTCAGGACGCGCGTAACCCCATGAAATCTAGACACCTGCTCACTGGGTTTGGGTTTGGAAACTTGTCAGTGAAGTAGCTGGCGTGGAGGTGAAAACAAATCGCTAGAATCGTCCATTTTGTGGCTTTACTTCCCCCGGCAATGGCAAGGTAATGGAGCAAATAATTAAGCAATCAATTTGCAAACACCTAGGAGATAATAAGGTGATAAATAACAGCATGGATGTGTCAAGAACAAATTGTGTCAAACCAACCTGATAGCTTTCTTTGACAGGGTAACAAGCCTTGTAGATAGGGAAGAAGCAGTAGATGTGGTATATCTTGACTCTAGTAAGGCTTTTGATACTGTCTGGCATAGGGAAATACAAGCTAGATGGAGAGATGGAGCTACTATAAGGTGGGTGCAAAACTGGTTGGAAAATCGTTCCCAGAGAGTAGTTATCAGTGGTTCACAGTCATGCTGGAAGGGCATAACGAGTGGGGTCCCGCAGGGATTGGTTCTGGGTCCAGTTCTGTTCAATATCTTCATCAGTGATTTAGATAATGTCATAGAGAGTACACTTATAAAGTTTGTGGATGATACCAAGCTGGGAGGGGTTGCAAGTGCTTTGGAGGATAGGATTAAAATTCAAAATGATTTGGACAAACTGGAGAAATGGTCTGAAGGAACTGGGATGAAATTCAATAAGGACAAATGCAAAGTATTCCACTTAGGAAGGAACAATCAGTTGCACACATACAAAAATGGGAAATGACTGCCTAGGTAGGAATACTGCAGAAAGGGATCTGGGGAAGTGGATCACAAGCTAAATATGAGTCAACAGTGTAACGCTGTTGCAAAAAAAGCGAACATCATTCTGGGATGTATTAGCAGGAGTATTGTAAACAAGACACGAGAAGTAATTCTTCCGCTCCACTCAGCGCTGATTAGGCCTCAACTGGAGTATTGTGTCCAGTTCTGGGTGCCACATTTCAGGAAAGATGTGGACAAATTGGAGAAAATCCAGAGAAGAGCAACAAAAATGATTAAAGGTCTCAAAAACATGACCTATGAGGGAAGATTTAAAAAATTGGGTTTGTTTAGTCTGGAGAAGAGAAGACTGAGATGGGACATAACAGTTTTCAAGTACATAGGAGGGAGAAAAATTGTTCTTCATAACCTCTGAGGATAGGAGGAGAAGCAATGGGCTTAAATTGCAGCAAGGGCTGTTTAGGTTGGACATTAGGAAAAACTTCCTAACTGTCAGAGTGGTTAAACACTGGAATAAATTGCCTAGGGAGGTTGTGGAATCTCCATCATTGGGGATTTTTAAGAGCAGGTTGGACAAACACCTGTCAGGGATGGTCTAGATAATACTTAGTCCTGCCTTGAGTGCAGGGGACTGGACTAGATGACCTCTCAAAGTCCCTTCCAATTCTATGATTCTAAGGTAAACCTGCTCTCCAGTTTAGGCTTTGCTGCGTCTGCAGCGATGGACTTTGTTTCATCTAATAATGTAATGAGGATTTTCTTATCTCTGGGTAAATGTATGGGCTAGGTTAACATCAGCTATAAAACCTATGGGTCTAATTCTATCCCCAGAGGTAGAAATCCATTGATTTCAATGGGGCAGGATCAAACCCTAAATTCTTCAGAACAGCAATAATCAGGGACAATAGAAATCAGTGCTGATTTTGATTTTTCTACTGGGTCCAACCCATCTCTTAATCTCAGTAATAGGGTTGCCAACTTTCTAATCACACAAAACTGAACACCCCTGCCCTTCCCCTTCCCCAAGGCCCCCACCCCTTCTCCCCCCACTTGCTCCATGCCTCCTCACTCGCTCTCCCCCTAGGGTTGCCAACTTTCTAATCCAGGGGTGGGCAATAATTTTCGCAGGGGGCCCAGTCCATGAATTCTGGTAAGTCGTCATGGGCTGCACATTTCTACTATATTACTGGAGGGGGAGTGGGGTCTGGGAGGGAGTTTGGGTGCAGGAGGGAGCTCTGGGCTGGTGCAGAGTGTTGGGGTGTGGAAGGGGGTGCGAGGTGCAGGCTCTGTCTGGAAGGCGCTTACCACAGGTGGCTCCTGGCTGGCGGTGCAGCAGGAGCTCAGGCAGGCTCCCTGCAAGCTGTGGCCCCACACTGCTCCCAGAAGCAGCCGGCTGCTGCTGGCATGTCTCTGTGCACCCTTTGTGGGGAGGGGGGCAGCAGGTCTCCGTGCACTGCCCATTCCCACAAGCACCGTCCCCACAGCTCCCATTGGCCGATTTCTGGCCAATGAGAGCTGTGAGGACGGTGCTGGGGGCAGGGGCAGCGCACAGAGCTGCCTCCCCTCCCCCGCCAGGGGTGCGCACAGATGTGCCAACAGCAGCCGGCTGCTTCCGGGAGCGGCATGGGGCCATGACAGGCACGCAACCTGCCTGAGTGCCCCGCTGCACTGCGGGACTTTTAGCGGGCTGTGTTCGGAGATCGCGAGGGAGCAGAGGAGGCTGGCCAGAAATGTTAGTCATGGTGGGCCGCACAGAAATGTTAGACGGGCCGGATCCGGCCCACAGGCCATATTTTGCCCACCCATTAATCCCACAAAACCAAACACCCTGGGCTCCGGGGTGGGGCCAGAAATGAGGGGTTCAGGGTACGGGAGGGGGCTCCAGACTGGGACAGAGAGTTGGGGTATGGGAGGGAGTGAGGGCTCTGACTGGGGATGTGGGCTCTGGGGTGGGGCAGGAATGAGGGGTTTGGAGTGCAGGAGGGGGCTCCAGGTTGGGGGGTGGGGGCCGAGGGATTTGGAGTGCAGGAGGGGGCTCTGGGCTGGGGCAGGGGGTTGTGGTGCAGGGGGGGTGAGGACTCTGGCTGGGGCTGCAGGCTCTGGGGTAGGGCTGGGGATGAGGGGCTTGGGGTGCAGGAGGGGGCTCTGGGTTTTGCGGGGGACTAAGGGCTGGGGCAGGGGGTTGGGACTTGGGGCTGGGGCGCAGGCTTACCTCGGGTGACTCCTGGTCAGCGGTGCTGCGGTGCTAAAGCAGGCTCCCTGCCTTTCCTGGCACCGCACTGCGCCCCAGAAGCAGCCAGCAGGTCCAGCTCCTAGGTGGGGGGTGGGGCAGAAGGCACCAGGCGCTACTTTCGCCCACAGGCACTGTCCCCACAGCTCCCATTGGCCGCGGTTCCCGGGCAATGGGATTGCAGAGCTGGTGCTCAGGTCAAAAAGACAATCCAGGGTCCTAGGCACATCACCAAATCGGGGCATGTATTATGCAGGAAACCCTTCTCCAAATTGGGATAGGCAGCTGGGGTCTCCCACAGAGTAGCAGGGTCTGCTTTGGGGATGGAGACAAATGACTTTCTCCATGGCTCTGCTGGCTGCTGTACCTAGTCTGGTGTATGCTGTCTACAAACTCAAGCGAACATCACACCTGGGTGGAGTTTTTCTTTGCATCTATGAGTCCAGAAACATAATAAACCTGAAATTCTGTTATAGTCACATGGCTCTGGGAGTTGGGTCCCTAAGGCCATGTCTATGGTGCCTATGCCTTAATCTGATGTTTATTGTGGTAGTGTCTAGTGGCTCCAGTCAGCAATGGGGCACTGTTCTCTTAGGCACTGCACAATCACAAGATAAGAGGTAGTTCCTGCCTGTTGAGTTTTCAGTATAATATGAGAAAAGAAGTGACAAGAATGAGAAAAACAGAAGGAAAGAAGTAGAGAGGGTAATGAAAATAAGATCATGTGGTTATTTAGCTATTGCATAACTCAGTAGTTACAGATGGTTCCAAACAATCTTCATTTTTTCCCCAGTAAATGAAATCACCTCTCTTGAACAACCAAACCATAACTGATTAGCTGATTTGTTGCAGGAATCACATGGGTCTTGAGCTGGGATCTGTAACTGCCCTTCCTGTTATTGGATCAGACTTAATTATTTCCTGATCATAAACTTCACTTTACCCCAGTTTTAGGGGGGGACAGTAATAAATGTCTCATGTATCCTGATAATCCAGATATTCAATTAATTGCACATTCAGAATATTCAGCTTTGTATTATGGAATGTCCTTGCACATCAATGAAACATAAGGATTGTGACAGGAATGTCAGGCCACATTAGGTAAGCACAAGCTATGACCATCGCCTGGTCATTTGGAAGAGAGCTGGTGCTCTCAGGCCGTTCTTCATCAAAATTGGTCCCCCTGTTCTCCTCTCTCCAGCAGTTTCAGACTGGAGGATATTTGCGTAAAAAGATTTTATTCACTGTACTTACAGTCTCATCTCAGTTTGGGACATTACAGTCTCCTCCAGACAGACAGTTTGTGGTGTCGCCAATAGTACTGGGAGCATGCACCAGAGTGGGAGCTGTGTCAAACTCTTGAGGGCTGCGGAATAGGTTCCCCTTTCACCAGCCCTGTTCCACTGACCAGTACAGAAAGGGGCAGAGCCACAGACCACCTCTACCGGGCTGCTTTGGGGGTTCTAATGACGTTCTGGATACTGGATATTCCCACTGCACCAGGAGTTCAAGGACTGAGACTTCCGTTGCCTCTTGCACAGGTGCATAGAGGGTGTTCTTTGCACCCTGCCGTGCTTGCCCCCCCCCCCCCCCGTAGACCCTGCGAGGCTAGCAACAATCCAGCCCTACGAGGTATCATAAAGAAAAGAAAGAAGTCATGTTTAACAGGGTGGAGAGCGTGGGCATGCTCAGAAGCCCCTATTTCAGTCTTAAAATATTGCCAGATATAAAATATCATTACAAATCTTTTTATGAGCACAAATATTTCTAAACCATAAATTATTCAAAATTGGAGAAGTCCCTTCCTCTGGAGTGTTTCCTTTTAAAACAGAAGTAGTTCTTTTTATACCTGCATGGAGTTTCACTTCCCTCATAAACTGATTTGATATTGGATTAACTGTAACATGGGTCATATGAGATGCAATAAAGCATTTCTTGTTTCAGTGGCATGTGAGCTAGATTTATTCAGTCTCAGGTTTAGGGGCTGGAGTGAATACTGAGTGTACAACACTGCCCTGTCATGTGTTTGTTAGCTCAGAATCAGATCAAACTAAAAGCTAATTAGTATGGATTATCCACTTCATGTGGCTAACTGGTTGGTCCACAAACCCTGTGATTCAAGGCAAATACTATCCAAGTGTAGATGCGATTTCAGATTAACTGAATTGAATACCACCCTTGTGCCCTACATACCCTAGACTCCAAGGCTGGGATCTACAAAGGTACATAGGTGCCTAAATCCCCGTTTTAGGCTCCACTGTGATCCATAAAACTCAAACTCAATTGGTACCTAAGTTTTCATGCTAAAAGTTCCCTCATCACCTAAGTTTCTGCCTCATGTGCACTGCAGGAGCACAAACAGCTCAGTGCTAGCAGGACTGAGCCCAGGGAGGGCTGCCGAAGACTGGGGGAGCTAAGAAGGAGCTCCTGGCTGACTGTGGGGACCAAGTAAGGACTGAGCCCAGAACCTAGCCAGACCAAGTGAGGGTACCACGATGGGCCCTGTTGGTCTGCTTAGAGACTGAGCCCAGGAAGGGCTTCCAAAAAGGACACACCAACTGAGGGTACCGCGATGGGCCGTGGTTGGACTGTTATAGAAGACAGTGTCTCCGGGAAGGAAGCCTTGGCAGTACAGCCCTATACCCGGGCTGTGAAAAAGAAGTTAGAGACTGTATACCCCGGAAGGGGTTTGTTTGTTCCATCTACAGACAGTGTGTGACTCAGCTAGAGGGCTGAGTCACTGAAGACCTGCCAAAGAAACAATTGGCCAAGGGGGCTCTCGCGAGAGGTGGGTGCCACCCCCATTCCAAACAGAGAAACAGCAGGCTCACAACCGGCCAGAAGGGGGCACTTTTGAGAGGCGGGTGCCGACCCTGTTACAAGCCCAGGTAGGTATTTATAGACTGTAATCAGGTCACCCCCTAACCTTCTCTTTGCTAAATTAAATAGATTGAGCTCCTTGAGTCTATCACTATACACCATGTTTTCTAATCCTTTAATCATTCTCGTGGCTCTTCTCTGAACCCTCTGAAATTTTTCAACATCCTTCTTGAATTATAAACACCAGAAATGGACACAGTATTCCAGCAGTGATTGCACCAGTGCCAATACAGAGGTAAAATAATCTTTCTACTCCTACTCAAGAATTCCCGTGTTTATGCATTTTAGGATTGCATTAACTGTTTTGGCCACAGCATCGCACTGGGGGCTCATGTTCAGCTGATTATCCACCATGACCCCTCAAATCCTTTTCAGGGTCACTGCTTTCTACACTAGAGTGCCCCATCCTGTAAGTATGGCCTATATTCTTTGTTCCTAAATGTATACATTTACAGATAGCCATATTAAAACATTTATTGTTTGTTTGTGCCCAGTTTACCAAGTGATCTAGATTGCTCTATATTAGAATTATAGAATCATAGGACTGAAAGGGACCTCAAGAGGTCATCTAGTCCAGTCCCCTGCACTCATAGCAGGACTAAGTATTATCTAGACCATCCCTGGCAGGTGTTTGTCTAACCTGCTCTTCAAAATCTCCACTGATGGAGATTCCACAATCTCCCTAGACAATTTATTCCAGTGCTTAACCACCCTGACAGTTAGGAAGTTTTTCCTAATGTCCAACCTAAATTGCCCTTGTTGCATTTTAAGACCATTGCTTCCTGTCCTATCCTCGGAGGTTAAGGAGAACAATTTTTCTCCCTTCTCCTTCTAACAACCTTTTATGTACTTGAAAACTATCCCCTATCCAGAAGGCTTGTTACCCTGTCAAAGAAAGCTGTTAAGAACAAATCATGTCAAACCAACCTGACAAATCCATGCTGACTGTTATTTATCACCTTATTATCCTCTAGGTGTTCACAAATAGATTGCTTAATTATTTGCTCCATTATTTTTCCAGGTACTGAAGTTAAGCTGACTGGTCTGTAATTCTCCGGGTTGTCCTTATTTCCCTTTTTATAGATGGGCACTATATTTGCCCTTTTCCAGTCCTCTGGACAGTCTCCCATCTTCCATGACTTTTTGAAGATAATCGCTAATGGCTCACATGTCTCCTCAGCACCTTGAGTATTCTAGAATGTATTTCATGAGGCCGTGGTGACTTGAAGAAAACTAATTTGTCTAAAAAAAGAACAGGAGTACTTGTGGCACCTTAGAGACTAACAAATGTATTTGAGCATAAGCTTTCGTGGGCTAAAACCCACTTCATCGGATGCATGCAGTGGAAAATACAGTAGGAGGATATATATATACACACACACACAGAGAACATGAAACAATGGGTGTTACCATACACACTAGAGTGATCAGTTAAGGTGAGCTATTACCAGCAGGGGAGAAAAACAACTTTTTGTAGTGGTAACCAAAATGGCCCATTTCCAGCAATTGACAAGAAGATGTGAGGAACAAACAGTAGCGGGGAAGAATAAACATGGGGAAATAGTTTTACTTTGTGTAATGACCCATCCACTCCCAGTCTTTATTCAAGCCTAATGCAATGGTGTCCAATTTGCAAATCAATTCCAATTCAGCAGTCTCTCGTTGGAGTCTGTTTTTGAAGTTTTTTTGTTGTAATATTGCGACCTATCCTTGCAATAAAGCCCGTTGCCAACTCTGTCCACATATCTATTCAAGGGACACCATCATAGGACCTAATCACATCAGCCACACTATCAGAGGCTCGTTCACCTGCACATCTACCAATGTGATATATGCCATCATGTGCCAGCAATGCCCCTCTGCCATATACATAGGCCAAACCGGACAATCTCTACGTAAAAGAATAAATGGACACAAATCAGACGTCAAGAATTATAACATTCAAAAACCAGTTGGAGAACACTGCAATCTCCCTGGTCACTCGATCATAGACCTAAAAGTCGCAATATTACAACAAAAAAACTTCAGAAACAGACTCCAACGAGAGACTGCTGAATTGGAATTGATTTGCAAATTGGACACTATTGAATTAGGCTTGAATAAAGACTGGGAGAGGATGGGTCATTAAACAAAGTAAAACTTTTTCCCCATGTTTATTCTTCCCCCCTACTGTTTGTTCCTCACATCTTCTTGTCAATTGCTGGCAAATGGGCCATTTTGGTTACCACTACAAAAAGTTTTTTTTCTCCCCTGCTGATAATAGCTCACCTTAACTGATCACTCTAGTGTGTATGGTAACACCCATTGTTTCATGTTCTCTCTGTGTGTATATATATATCCTCCTACTATATTTTCCACTGCATGCATCTGATGAAGTGGGTTTTAGCCCACGAAAGCTTATGCTCAAATAAATTTGTTAGTCTCTAAGGTGCCACAAGTACTCCTGTTCTTTTTGCGGATACAGACTAACACGGCTGCTATTCTGAAACCTGTAATTTGTCTAAGTAATTTTTAACTTGTTCTTTCTCTATTTTAGCCTCTGATCCTACCTCATTTTCACTGGCATTCACTATGTTAGACGTCCAATCACTCCTAACCTTTTTGGTGAAAATCAAACCAAAAGTCATTTAGCACTTCTTCTGCCATTTCTACATTTTCTGTTATTGTTTTTTAACCCTTATTGAGTAACAGGCCTATCATGTCCTTGGTCTTCCTCTTGCTTCTAATGTATTTGTAGACTATATTAGTGACTTGTCCTCTTCTTTATTTACCGCTCCCCCAATTTTTGTGTCATCTCTTCTCTCTTGTGTGCAATTCCTCCTTCTGAGTTCCCCCATTTCTACCCACTTGCTCTCCCACAAAGCCTATTACAGCTAACTATCTGTTCTTAATGATGCATCACAAGTGGGGGAAATTTATGAAGCACAGCTAAATGTTTCTCTCTGCTTTTGCTAATTTAATCTAACGTCCTCTGGACTTTTCCTCTGAAGCTCCCTTTCTTGCTCGACAAGGTTTTCTTTGAACTCTGTTGATCTATAGCTAGTGTTTGGTATTCAGCAAATTGTTTCCTCTTCAACCTTTGCTACCACTTCAAGTGTTTGCAGAAGTCTTTCTGCCTCATTGGAACATCAGTGTAACTCTAGATTAAGCAGTTTTCAGTATAAACCACTCCCCCCATGCGAGATGAGGAAGTGAAACTAAGCAGCTGCTGTGTGGACTGAGAGAGGTAGTGGTCTGACCTACTCTTTCCTGTTGTAGATGGGACCTTGTTAAAACTTGCCCTGCATTTACTAAAATGTCTCTTGTTAGTTGGCCTTGAATCAGTGTCCCTTGCCTCAGTTAAACAGAATCTAATTAAATAATCCATCTCAGAGAAGTTCATCTCCAGTGTACTATTCATATTTTTGTTTGCCAGTGAAAACTGTCTTTTCACTTCTGAGAAGTAATGCTGGCCTCTATAACAACTCATTCCCATCCCCATTCTGAAAGCAGAAAGGAGGCAGACTTGACTCTTTAATTTTGCTGCATGTATATCAGTTTTTGCACAGCTCTGTTAAAATTCTCCTTTCAGACATTAGTCCAATTGTCTGTCATCAGTATGAAAGAAAGCAGTTACATTTTGCCTCAGTGTACAACTATTGGTAAGCAACATAATATTTAGGGTGCTACAAGTCAATGAGATAATGAGATGAAAATGTAGGGTAAATAGGAAAAATTCTTGGTAATGAGATCCAGGGAGTTGTTCTGAAGCCCCTTAAAGTCAATTGGAAGATTCCTATTGATTTCTTTCAATGGCCTTTGGATCAGGCCCCAACAGGCTGTGCCATAAACCTGAAAGGAGGTTATAACAGTTCCATCACTTGGCATATTTTCTTGTCAATTCTAGTTTTAAATGGTAATATACCATTGGCAGAGGTTGATTTAACATGTCTTTCCTCAGTGACATGGCAAAACTCCTGTTGACTTCAACAGAACCAGAATTTTACTCTGTCTTTCTATGGTTTGGCTGCTAATGGCATTTTCTACAGAGGAATCACAGGAGCTATTCTTGGTAGCTGAGACAGGAATTAACTATTACCAATTATCAGCTTTCCTTCCGGTCTACCCAGAAAAATATTTATTAACTGTAACATTTTCTCACTTTTCAAATGATTGTCCTAGTCTGTCAGGAGAGACCTGTAGAACAGCGTTCTTCAATGTGATCTGCTTAATAATCCTTCATTGAAATCATTGTCATTAATTATTTATAAAGTATTGTCATTGTTCTGCTCTGTTTAAGTGCGCTTGGACATCACTGATACATTACTCCTGGGGGAATTTTGTGTCATTGCACGTGTGCAGAATTCATGTCCCCCACAGGTTTCTTTGCTTCCCTGCAGAAAAATTACTTCTGCTGGGGAAGCAAAGGGAAGCCACAAGAGCGGTCATGCGCCCCTCCCCGGCAGCACAGACAGGTCAGTTTGTGCACCTGGAGCAGCCGGTAGAGATGTAAATCACTGCTGGGAAGGAGGGGCTGGGCAGTCATGCATGTGAGAGAGAGAGACCCTGTCTCTCTCGCTCGCTGTTGCAGCATACTCGGTGTGGAGGGACAGGGCTTTGGGATGTTTCTAAGGA